>NC_051155.1:10572446-10625060 GCF_013339745.2 Dermacentor silvarum | reverse complement strand
GTGTCTGAGCTTGGGTGCCTGCGGCTCGCAGTACTGGAAGAATTGCTGCACCAGTTTCCTCGTGGGTGAATTATGTCATGATGGCCCACACAATTAATTGCTTTATCCATCAACTTCAGCTATCCCACCAGGTTTTATGTTAAGGCTTTTGTTTTTGAGTGACATTGTAAAGTGCATATATTGTTCAAGAGCGTTGTATGTAGATGCCAAACTTTTATAGAGGGAAAATGTGATACCTTATTGTAAATTCTGCAAGTACATGTTTGTTGTCTTGCTGAATGCTGTAGCTTGAATCACCTGCTTGCAAATTATGCTTAAACAATTGGTCTGTTCAGCCCAAGCTAAACAGTGTGGACAATGACGCTAGGTTAGCTAGCCTACCTTTCACTAGAGCAAACTGTGTGATCACATGGACATGCTGTGAATGCTCTCAATGGATTATGTGTGAGCTAGGTATACGCTTGAGGATGACAATGTTTTTTAATGTTTATCCTGTATGTCTTTTACCTGACTTTTGTGGAAATTTGCCACTGTCACCTGGAATACCGTTGGTTTTACTACTTTTAATATAATTTATGGTGCTCACTCTGTTGATTTGCTTTACAATAGCCTTTTATGGTGCCAGATTCACTGTAACCACAAGCATTTGGTGTATACCACTCAATGAGTGTTTTAAATACCGTGAAATATTCATTCATTTGAGGTTCACAACGTAATAGAGCCGTACCCTCTTAATTTTGCGGTGTGTTGGCTCAACTTCGACGGTGCTAACTTTTTTGTAGGTATGTGATACAACATAAACTTTGTTGTACATTTCACTTGCAGCAAAATGCATTGTATTTTAATGTTGACATACTTAGTTTCTGGGTCTGACCTCACATGGAATCTTTCAACTTTGACTTTGTGAACTACCACCTTTTTTTTTCAATTTCTACATATGTATTGCTTACTTTTCAGACAAGCACAATCACCGAAGCCTTTCAATATTTGTGAAGACAGCGCAGATATAAATATTATACAACTATAGCCCTGTATTGAAGGCGTTGCATACAAGGCATATTAAGAAAAACTGCAGCTACGTTCAAGGACAGCTGATCCCATTGACCAGTTTTATTAAAGGTATCAATACTACGTGATATAGTTTACTTTGTATAACATTATTATACAAATGCCCTGTGGCATACAAGTATGCTAATACTGATACCGAATAGCAGTGGCACAATAAGTTTTCCTACTTGCTGTTTATAATTTTCTTTTGTGTATTATCTTTGCAATGTACTTCATTTAAATTATACATGTGGCTTCCTTCTGTATTTGTGTGAAATCTTCTGGCTTCTGTAGGTGCAATAAACATTGAATAAAGAATGAAACAATTACTTTTGTCATAAAAATGTGCTTTCCATAGTACAAGTACACCAGCAACACAATGAATCCACAAGTGCAAATGAATTCTGCCATTATCCCCTTGCGGCTATGTATTTAGTTTTCATGCCGTTTCACACTAGCAGAGGAAGAAGGGTCCCCCTGGTAGTGTTTTGATTCTAGGACATAATTATGCTTTAGAGCTATACTCGCATTCGAAGACAGCTGAATAAACTCTAGATAATGCACAAATTCCGTCCATTTGCTTTATTATATAACGAAAATGGATCCCCGAGGCGCCTCTCAACAGCGTCGTCGCACCACACAATCTTGCAAAATAGTGCACGTAAATCTGAATAAACGGCGACCACTTCGGCGTATAGAATGCAGGCTAATGCTATTTATTTCTCTGAAAATCAAATACGCACACCAGAGCCTTTTATTAAGCGAAAATGCGACAAAAAAGTGTCCCTCAAAATATCTCGTTTCTTCCTAGGTGCAAGACAGCGTGACAAAAATTATTTCTCTCAAATAAAACACGCACACCAGCCTTTTATTAAGCGAAAATGCGACAAAAAAGTGTCCCTCAAAACATCTCGTTTCTTTCTAGGTGCAAGACAGCGGGACGAAAAATTAGCAAGATAATACGCACCACAGCTTAAGGTGCACTACGGATGATTTGACGAAACTTGAGTACGTGGGAAAAATAGACCACACTCGGGCGTCTGGACGGGTTGCGAGCCGCGAGCGCTGGCAACTCCACTAACCGCGGTGGTAAGCGCAAGTGACGCCTTGAAAATTTTCTGTCTTCATGAGTCAGGCGCCCCAGTCTTGCTCTAAGTTTCAAGGCATCGCATTTGAAGCGAAGAACGACGCGCGCAGTAGCAGAAAACCACCACCCGCATACGGGCCTCCAAGCCTGTGACGGCAGGCGCCACTCAAAGTTTCCACGTACCAAATAATTACGAATGCTCCGGCAACCTTGTGGGCCTATTCCTACCCAAAAGGCACCGCACATGGGGCCCCTGAGAGATGGAGGGGTGGCTTCAGAGGAGGTTGGCTTGCCAAGGCTAGCGGAATCACGTGACGCACCCTCCTAGTATTTTTTACCTCCATGGGTGAAGGCGACTCTTGCGAGGAAGGGTGGGAGGGCAGTTGCTTTCTCGTACTGCTGATAGATGGCGCGGAAGTCTCACCCAGCAGAAGACACGGCTCTGACGGAACGCATCGGCACGGCTCTCTGAACGCGAGAGAACCGGCTCCCTTTCTCCAAAAGAACCGCCGCTCATTTTTACTGAACGGCTGCTCACTCGCTCTTTAAAATAGCCGCTCACAAGATCCGGCTCGCTCCTGAGCGACCCATCTCTACTCTAAACGTCACCTTTCCATACTTTGCGCCATATAGAACCAAGATCGCAACTACCCGTCTCCGGAGAGCAGTGGTCCACTTGTCCACCATTATCCAACGAAAAGTGTCAAGCCGCCAGTGACAAGTGCTCCAGCTAGTAGTGATACGCCTGCACCTGTCTTGATGCAAACGGCCACAGTTCGGGCGTCCGGAAAACAGAATTCCGTGTTAGTTCGACTACTGCTTGACGCCGGCAGTCTGAGAACCTTTTTTCGACGGGAAATGTCCAAAAGGCTCGACTTGCCTTTCCTCGGGACAGAAGACCTCTCTCTCTCTCTGGACGTTTGGCACTTATAATTGTTCCCGCCCTTACAGCTGTCGAAGCGTCAAGCTCGAACTTCATAGTCGGTTCGACTCACGCAGCGTCACCGTAGAAGCGTTGGAGGTACCGGAAGTCTGCACCGTGAAGACTCCATCCATCGAACAAGATCTCCTCGCACAGATGTGTGAACGCAAGATGCTTGTCGCAGATCAGAATCGACTGGGCGATCGGCCGATAGCGACAATCAGTGTCCTTACAGGATCAGATTACTATTGGCGCATAGTGACCGGAAGTATAGAACGTCTAAGCAGCGATCTAGGCGCGGTTGAGACGGTCTTCGGTTGGCTGTTGCAAGGCGTCTACCCAGTAAGGCCCGCCAATGCCTTGCCTAATTGGAACCAGCGCATCTACCCTATTCCTTGCGTGTGAGCGGAATGGGCAAACAGCACATGACATTGCTGACCCGACGGAGATGTGGCAACTTGGTGCCACATCTCCGTCGGGTCAGCGGAGATGTGGCACCAAGTTGCTCGACTACCAACGAACGTTGGTAGTCGAGCAACTTGGTGCCACATCTCCGAACACCAACGAACGTCGACTACCTCAGTCAGCCTCGTTCCAGCCCATGCTCGAAATTTAAGTCCACCCTGTTCGACCACAACGACACGCCACATCTGAACGAGTCGCCAACATGGTACACCAAGGTGGACCATTCGTTCAAAGTTCCAGAGAACTACAAGCATATGATGAAATCTACCATTGTTGGAAACAGCGTTTTCGCTAAGTAAGAGTGTAGGCTCCATAAAAACCGCCGCGGGACGAGTGACTGTGACAGAGAAGTCGAAAAGCAGCCCATGAAAAGAGTGAGGTCACCTGAATCAAGACAGATACTAAGGTCACAGTCGACGAGGATGCCCAAGAGACTAGTTGCTGAACCGCTCATCTACCCCTACAGTCTTGCACGCGGCCAAAGCAGTCAACGCGCAACGCGCGCAGATCGCACGTCAAAGGCCACTGACTGCATGCAAGCCAACCTCGACAGTGAGAAGTACATTCTTCTCAGTTACTTCGTGAACAAAGTGTGGGAGACACGGAAATTGCGGCTGCAAAATCGCCACTCCTCCTACCGCCGCCGCACTTAGGAGACCGAACATCACCTGAGATGCACTGCTCGGAACCACAGTCCCGAGTACACCATCACGACGGTTTCGAGCAAGGATGGCAATTTAATCACTGAGAACGACCGCTACGTGCAGCATCCCGGCTGGTGCAGCCGCCCCGACGACGAGTCCAGTATCCAGAAAAGCTTCTTCTGCGGCTTTGGAAACGGAGGAAGAAAGGGTATCTCTTGTTCATATGCTCGGCTCAACACAGCAAGCCGATGCTATCTTGAAACTAACAGCCCGACAACCTTGTGGTCGATGACATAAACGCGCCGCCGAGATTAAAATGTTTCGAGGAGACGGTATTGCGCGGTCATTCCCGATACTACTATCGAACGGCCAGCAAGTGCGGCGTCCTATACAGCGGCTTTACCTCCTGGAGGCGCACACGCGCAACGCGGCCGCGGGAGTGTGATGAAAACTGAAGAAGAAGAAGAGGTTTAGAGCGCAGAAGGCGAGGGCTCGCGCAAGCGCCATCGTACCAGTTGGTTGAATAAACCACAACCGGCGGACGCGCAGTCACTTCGTTCCTTACATGAACAGCAGCCGCGAACATCCGCAACACCGTCAAAATAAGCCACAGCCATGCCTTAGGGAAGGTGCCATCTCTCTGCGCTAAAATTTGTTAGCAATAGGTTCGTGCGACCGAGATACCGTGAGTAAGCAACAAAATGGTTATTTGGTTGGCAACTCCTTCGAAATGAAACGGTATGTCACAGGCCACCGAAGCAAGGATACATGACCGAGGTGGGATTACGACGTCGTCCTTTGTTAGTTGTGTTGCGGCGATAAGCAATGGTCTCTTATAAAACGTCACCATGCGGTCTCTTATAAAACACCATGCGGTCTCTCTCTAAGCAATGGTCTCTCATAAAACGTCACCATGCGGTCTGGGATGTTAATTACGGCGTCATATTCCTTTAGGAAATCCATTCTAGTAATCAAATCTTTACAGCACGCAGGAAGAACGATGAAAGTGGTCACGGAAAAAAAATGCCAGGCCTGCGCGGCATACGCAGCACAGTCACAGCGTAAGCTAGACGAGCGTTTCGACAGTACTACCTAGTAATTTGAGTGATATGGTAGCAGCAAGTACTAAGTACAAAACAATAGTATAAAATGGTATAGAATAGTAATAAAAGTAGAAAAAGTAGAAACCAGTAATAATTTAATTTCGACATAGCGAAAAACGCTCAGGTGTCCTTTATGATCGGAGAAGTGGGTCGCGAACGACATGCAATGAGCCAGTACGGGTACTTTGTTAGTGAATACAAAGTCCAAACATGAGCCGGTTTGCGAAGCGCTGCACAAATGTCATGCCGAGTTCTTGTTGTACACACTGGATGAACAAGGTATTATGAGGATCCTTAGCGTTAACGTTGAAGTCACCCGTTATAATTAGGAGCACACCTTGTTGAGGAAGGAAGGAACAGAAAGTCCACAATGTTAGTACGTGTAGCACTTGGCGACACGTATACTGAGACCACCACAATACCCGACGAGTTACGCACTGCACACACGTCGGCAAAGTCTACTTGCGGTGCTTCGTGCAGTTATTGAAATCGGTATGCGCAGGGGCGCCGCTATGTATCGTACCCATGTATCGAATCGCATCTCGCTGCCAGACGCGCACGCGCAGACGACCAGATATGATTCAGACGAGGCGCGCAATCTAGCGCAATCAACATGATCCCGAGCGTCCGTCAGTATGGTAGCGCCATCTAGTTAAGGCACCAGAACAACTTACAGTGTCTGAAAGGCTGCGTTTACCGGAGCCTTAACTAGATGGAGCCACCGTACCGGCAGAGGCTCGGGTCCGCTACGGTGGGACCATGTTGTTTGCGTTCCGCGTCTGAATCGCATCTCGTCGTCTGTGCCTGCGCGCCTGCTCAGGGCACGTTTATAGTACATTTTCCCGCAGTTCGATAGCAAGCGCTTGTATGGCTCAGTGGTAGAGTATCCGCTTCCCACGCAGCGGGCCTGGTTTCGATCCCGGCGGAGACCGGGTGTTTTTTTCGAATTTCTGGTGATAGCGGTTACGCGGTGGCGGCGGCGGCATCATCGCGACCCGAAACGGCTATTGGAATCAGCCCATAACAGCTTACGCTGTAAAAGAATCTTCAATGTTAATTCTAGCAGTACATCTTCCAGTAGGCATCAGTAGGCCGCCTGACTCTATAAAGAGTCAGTCCGCCTGAGTCATCAGTCCGCTTATGACTCTTCCTGACTTATTATAGAGTAGTCAGCACCAGTGTCGACTAACGCTGTCACTGACTGCGCATCCACGAATACATCAAGGTCGGTGCTCGCAATTTATTCGGGGTAGGTGGTTATCGGCTTCTCAGCGTTCTGCTGCGGGCGAGTTGGGGGCTTTTTATTGTCTTGCGGCGGGCTTGCAACTTTACCCCCAGAGGTCGCCGCCTTCAGTTTCCCCGGCGGGGGCTGGGCGACCTTCGTTTTTGAAGGTCAGAAAAAGTACGTCCAGTAGGCATCTGGCGTGGGATGGTTTGAGGCGCGACGGACGGCCGAAATCGGTTTGATCATTGGGCACGGTTTGTCATTCGGGTGCGCTATAGGATGTCCCTGAACAGTAGCATGGAGTCGCCATTTGCAAGTCGACCATCAGACCACGGACGAAGAGGTAGAAATGATGTGTCGCGATGCCAGCAATGGCGCGAAATATAGCCGGCACCCCCGCAGTTAAAACAGAGACGGCGGTTATCGGCGGTGCGCCACGCGTCGGATCTACGAAAAAATCACAGCATATCCACGGGATGAATGATGATGAGTGGGCGAAGCTCCGGAGGGAATCATCGGATCTCCCGCTTAAGGGGACGCTAGCACAAACGCGTTAGGAACGTGCAGTACTCTCTAGTAAGGGGGAGCGGCCACAGCGTCGTACGCAGCCACTTACACATGCCGGAACGTGCACCGCGTTTGCCGACGCCATCACATGACTGCTGAGAGAGTATACCCCCCGTATTCATAAACGCTCCTCGACTTGAACGTGACTTGCCACCGCCTTGGGCAGCGCGTTCGAAACGCGTTGAAGGTAAGGCGGAGAGGCCACAGCGTCTTACACCAGCTTCTTACACGGGCCGTAACGCGCTAGCACAAACGCGTTAGAAACGCGCTAGAAACGCGGCCTTTCGTTAATGTTGGGTATTTATTGCCATCATGATGCGTGTGTCTAGTGCGCTTCGTGGCGTAGTGGTTCGCGCCGCGCGTTCGGAAGCGAGGGGTCCCTGGTTCGATTCCGCGCTACGGACACAACTTTCGGAATTTTTTTTTTCATAAAACGCCGGAAGCGTTCTCCGGAAGCCGGAAGCTGGCTTCCGGAACCGGAAATGGAAGCGGAACCGGAAGCCGAAGTCGGCTTCCGGTTATACTATACGTATACATATATATGTATATATGGGTATACATACATATACGGACACACAACGCCATCTATTGAGCAATTCATAAAACTAGACGTGGCTACCTACTACGACGGGGAGGAACGGGTGCCGCTATAAGGAGCTTCGCCCCTAATTATGGCTGTCTCGTAGGGTCATTTTGCGGCGTGGACCAAGGCGCGGCGAATGACGGCTGGCGGTATGACTGCATCGGCATGACAGGTGCGCGCCTCAAAACCTCCTCCTGCGGCGGCGACCAAGGAGTGGCTATCGGAGGCTGGTGGTACGGGGGTGTGATTGTAACGGGTGGGGGACATCGGACCGAGGCGGCGTAACTCATGGGACGCTGATGGTCTGGACGATCGGCTGCTGGACGCCTGCCTGATTTCGTGACGTACCACTTCGGTGATCGACGCGACGGGGCTATCCAGTGTTTGTGTCAGAATCCTGTGAATTTCTTCTCTAGCGAGCTCTCTGATCAATTCACGAATGGAGCTCTGATACTCTGGAATCAATGCAACGGGATTGATCGCGGTGCTCGTGGACAGTCGATCTTCGGAACCCACTCGACTGTCCGATCCTCGGATCGTCGATCCGGTGCTGGTGGACAGTCGATCAGCGGGCGTGCATCGTTGATGCAGGGCCCGCTCAATAGCCGTGCTTTTTTGATAAAATCAGCGATGGTTACTGGTGGATTCCCCACAAGCCCCGCGAACAACTGATCTTTTACACCTCGCATGAGGTAGCGCAACATCCTATCCTCGGTCATGTTCGGGTCGGTTTTACGAAAGAGATGGGCCATGTTTTCGGCGAACATTGTGACCGACTCATTGGGTTGTTGCTCCCCTAGCTCTATCAACTGCTGCGCGCGGTCGCGTGGGTCAGCTCTTGCAAACATATCTGTGATTTTCTGCAGAAAGTGATTCCATGTCGTTAGGCTTGCTTCGCGCTTCTCGTACCAAGTACGGCCACTGTCGTTGAGGGCGAAATAGACGTGGGAGAGCTTTTGCTGCTCAGTCCACTGCTTAATCTGTGGTATTCTAACATGATCAGAAGATTATCGAAAAGGGAAAATCGTCTTTACCGCGCAGCGAAAACGTCACCCTCGATATATAAATGAAAACAATATTTCGCATGTCTATACGAATATACTAAACTCGTAAGACGCTCTAAAAAGAATTTTTTGTCATAAAGACATGTTACATCTTGTGCGCATTAACCCCGCAAAAATTTGGAATATTCTAAACCCTAAAAATCGCTCTTCAATTATGTTTTTAACCAATCGCGATGGGTCACATGTTCCTCACG
This sequence comes from Dermacentor silvarum, assembly GCF_013339745.2. NCBI lineage: Eukaryota > Metazoa > Arthropoda > Arachnida > Ixodida > Ixodidae > Dermacentor > Dermacentor silvarum. The sequence goes on along the minus strand of NC_051155.1, from coordinate 10,616,159 downwards.
AGGAACGCTCAGATGTAATGAATGCGCACTTCACGTCAATTTTCACTTGCGAGCCAAATGGTGGTGCACCTGTAGTACCAAGATCAGAATTTGCCCAGATGCCTCCTGTCACTGTTACTTCCAATGGTACATTTAATCCAATTAACAAGCTTAAAATATCATGTGCTCCCGGACCTGACAATATTCCTGCCAACATTCTAAAGGCTACTAATCCCGTTTCTAGTCGCATCCTACAGGTAATATTTGCGCAGTCTATCTCTGAGGGTTCTGTACCAAAGGACTGGATAACTGCGAAGGTTGTGCCAGCATTCAAGACCGGAAATCAATGCGACCCTTCTAACTATCGCCCCATCTCACTAACTAGTGTAGCCTGCAAGCTTCTGGAGCACATCATATATTCACACATAGCAGAACACCTCGACGATAACTCATTTTATTGCGATAGCAATTATATGGACACTCCAAAGCAGATTTCTGCCGTGGCCGTCGCCGTGAGGTTACGTATGACGTCAATGGAGATGAAATCGTCGCCGCGCGCCGCCGAACGCTGTATGTGCGAGTGAAAGGGCGCGAGGGACGCGCGCTTTCACGGGGAGTGAACCCACGGCGGAGAAGAAACGCGCGTTCTGCGCCTTGCTCCCTTAAGGGCTGCAGAAGTAGGCGCTTCTTTCCTCCTCCACAATCACCATATATGTAGAGCAAACGCGCCTTCTTCCGACGCGCGAAAGGCGGTGGGGGGGGGGGGGGGGGTAGAGCACTGCACGGGCTCGGGCTTACCCGAAAGCCCGGGCTCGGGTAGAGGAGTTTTTTCACGGGCTAGGGCCGGGCTCGGGCACGGTGTGTGCTTTTTGACCCGGGCCCGGGCCGGGATCGGGTTTTTTGACGCAGGCCCGGGCCGGGCTCGGGCTGTCTGCGAGTTATTCTCGGGCTTCTCAACTCTGAAAAACATGTATTTTTCGGTCTCGGGCCGGGTTCGGGCCGGTTTCGAGTCGGGCTCGGGCCGGGCTCGGGCCGGGCTCGGGCTTAAGGTAAAGGGGTGGCGGGCCGGGCCGGGCGGGTAACGTAGATTATTTCCGGGCCCGGGCCGGGCCCGGGTCTCGCCATAAAAGTTTTGATCGGGCTCGGGCGGGCCGCTCAATGTAAAAACGGGCCCGGGCCGGACCCGGGCCGCAAAAATCGGCCCGTGCAGTGCTCTAGGGGGGGGGGGGGGAGGGAAGGGAGGCTACGTTTAGCTGCGGCACCAAGTGCCTATTATTGCGATAGCAATTATATGGACACTCAAAAGCAGATTTCTGCCGTCGGCGTCGCCGTCGCCGTGAGGTTCCGTATGACGTCAATGGAGATGAAATCGTCGACGCGCGCCGAACGCTGTATGTGCGAGTGAAAGGGAGCGAGGGACGCGCGCTTTCACGGGGAGTGAACGCACGGCGGAGAACAAACGCGCGTTCTGCGCTGTGCTCCATTAAGGGCTGCAGAAGTAGGCGTCTCTTTCCTCCTCTGAATGTAGAGCAAACGTGCCTTCTTCCGACGCGCGACAGGCCGTCGGGCAGGGGGGGGGGGGGGCGGAAGGGAGGCGACGTTTAGCTGCGGCACCAAGTGCTTATTTATATCAGAGGCTCCGGCAACAGTCACCAACGCAGAACGCATTTTGAGCGAACGCGGGCAAAACGCCGACGGCGTCGACAACAGTTCTGCGTGTTGCCGGTGCTGCTGCATGTCCAAGTTTATACAGCTGATAAAGCTAATATCATTACTCCGTATAGCTCTCTACAAGTTTGCTATCGCAATTGATGCTTCGCCTTTCAGGTGAAACTGCGACAACTTTTTATATCAGAGGCTCCGACAACAGTCACCAACGCTGGACGCATTTTGTGCGAACGCGGCCAAAACGCCGACGGCGTCGACAACAGTTCTGCATGTTGCCGGTGCTGCTGCATATCCAAGTTTATACAGCTGATAAAGCTACTATCATTACTCCGTATAGCGCTCTACAAATTTGCTATCGCAATTGATGCTTCGCCTCTCAGGTGAAACTGCGACAACACTTTTTAAAATTAGAAACATGGCTTTCGTCCTGCGTTATCCTGTGAAACGCAGCTTTCGGAATTTACCTTCATCTTAACTTAGATTCTTCGTTTCAGACTGACGTCATATATATCGATTTCTCGAAAGCATTTGATCGCGTCGCTCACAAACGACTTAGCAATAAACTCGCAGCACTCAGTCTCGACCCATTGATCTTATCGTGGATAAAATACTTCTTAACAAACCGCACGCAGTTTACTGTCATAGGAGGTCAGCATTCTTCAACAACACGAGTAACATCCGGTGTCCCCCAAGGCTCGGTTCTTGGCCTGTTGCTTTTCCTAATATTCATTAACGACATACCTAACGGAATTTCATCTACTATCCATCTATTCGCAGATGACTGCGTGCTTTACCGACGCATCAATAACCACCAAGATCATGTACATCTGCAGAATGACTTAAAACTAATTGAAAACTGGTGCTCAAAGTGGATGATTAAGCTTAATGTTTCGAAATCTAAACTTATGCATGTGTCTCGTAAACGTTCTAATTCCATTTATACATACTTGTTGCACTCGACACCGGTATCGCAAGTACAGGAATACCGGTACCTAGTTGTCCGTATTACTACAAAACTAACCTGGGCAGAACACATAACAAAGGTTGTAGCAGATGCGTCGAGGTCGCTGGGATTCATCAGAATGAATCTGTATTTGTCCCCACCCTCTGTTAAAAAACTGGCCTACGAAACATACGTACGCACAAAGCTTGAATATGCTGCATGTATTTGGAATGCCCATCAAATTTACCTCATTACCACCATTGAAGCAGTCCAAAACCGCGCAGCACCATTCATATGTTCTAATTATGACTACAAGCACAGCATCAGTAAAATAAAACTCCCTCAGTCTCCCTTCCTTAGCATACCGACGTCGAATTGCCCTACTCTGTTTATTTCACAGCTTATACTACACATTTACGCATTTACATGGATCGCTCCTTCTCCCACCGATCCGCACCTCTCGACATCTTTTCAATTCACTGTGCGTTCAGCGTCTTCACGGTTCTACTAACACCTTTAACAACTCGTGTTTGCCTGCTGCGATAGTGGAATGGAATAAACTACCCGAATTGGTCGTCCTTGGACGTGATCACGTAAAATGTCGTGATTTATTATCCGCACAACCTATGTAATCCTTGTATTTACAGCTCGCCTTTCTTTGTTCGTTTGTTTTGTGGGAAGACGTGATGGCGTTTGGTTGCCCACATTTATTTCTGCACTATCAGAGACGCTGTTGCTCTTGCCACCGTTCTTGCCGTCTTGTCGCCGTTCTACTCTCGCGCTCAGCTCGAACGTGCGGTGCAGCCGAGGCGCAACATCGTCGTCGTCGTCAAGACGCTGACGGCTCCGCATAGTTTCAATTATGTTTTATTGCGATAGCAATTATATGGACACTTCAACCGGATTTCTGCCGTCGTCGTCGCGTCGCCGTCGCCGTCAGGTTCCCTATAGATAAAATCTGCACCGCGCGCCGTATGCCCGAGCGGAAGCGTGCGGGGACGCGCGCTATCACGGAGAGCGAACGCACTCATCTCCCACGCGCAAGCAAGGAAGCAGGAAGCCAGCGCCGGAGGGAGCGGAGAGGGGGGGGGGGGACTCTGCCAACAACTGCGCTCGTCGCTCGTCCGTACCGTCTCTTATCTCCACACGGCTCTGACCTTTATGCGCCGTGCATTCGCCGCTCAGTTTCCGTTGAAGCGATAGACCGCACGTACCTTCGCCCGCGGCGGCGTATGCTTGCTGCCAGCGTTTTGACAGTCGTTAGACACTTTTAGTTGGGCGTACGTAACGAGCCTACGTACGCAGGACGATACGTTGCGTACGGTGCAAGCGAAGCGCGCAACAACACTTTTAGTTTACCGTATCGTCCATGTCGGGATGCGTTTCGTTCAACTAGACGTATCATACGTGAAATGAAACAGCTTTTGAGTGCTTCTTAGCGCCATCGTGCGGTGGCGGCCGCGATAACGGCCACTAGCATCCAAGTCAAGCCGAATCGTTGGATCAACGTTTTTGCGGTGTTTGCGTCGTTCTGCGTGGTTTCGCGAAGTCGCCTTTTGCGTGCGCGTACGCTTTTACCGTGTGTTTGGTCGCGCTGTGTTCTTTTAGACTGACTGTGTTGAACCCTTCACTGTAGCCTTGCCGTGCTGAGCCCTGCGCTGTGTGCGCGCGCTTAGTGTGTGGTCTGGTTTTCTTCGTACTTGCCGTGAGTGTACCGCCTTTGTTCAGCTCGGCGTGCGCGCTTAAGGATGCCACCCGGCTCAGGCGTTTTATCAAATGCGCGCTTGTTGTCGGTCCTGACTTGGGCCGAAATTGATGACCTCCTGTTGTCCCATAAAGAGCGGCGGCTGCTAAGACATGAGTATACCTTGGATGAGCTTGAAGACGAAATGAGGCGAAGCAGGGAGGCCGAATTGGTGAGGTACCGTTCTCAACATGAACTTCTTGACATCGACGGCATGGACTCTTCAACGTTCAAACTCATGTTCCGGTTATACAAAAATGACTTTGACGATCTCTGTAGTGCCCTGCTAGTGCCGCAAGAGATCACAAGTGCATAAAACTGTAACAACTGTAAAACAACTGCAGACTTACTTTTTTTGATTTCGGCGATCGTTCGCGGAGTAGCGCGACAGCAGCAGATTTAGGCGCTCGCGCACACAGCGCGCCGTAAAAGGCTTCTTGAGGACATCTCTGAGGCGCCAAGCAATCTCCTCCCATTGTTCGTAATGCCTGAACGGATCGCTCGTCTGCACCTCCGTTAGCAGCGCGACATCGTCCTTCAACGCAAAATAAACTCGATTCGGGCCGGCTTTGTTGTTGCTCTGTCCGTTCGCCATGGCAGCCATCTTTCAAGCGCTACGTCCGCTACGTCTGGTTACGTTTACGTGCGCCGCGTTTTTTTGCGGGCGTACGCGCGCATCCCTGGAAGAGATACGTTACGTACTGCGAATGCGCACTTCTCTCCCGCAGCCGCGCTGCGTACGTAGGCTCGTTACGTACGCCCAACTAAAAGTGTTAGTTGTCTGCAGTCATTCAGTGTGATCTATTCGTGTTTTTTGTGTGCGCTCACACCACGCTTGTTCATTCGGTTAGTAATAGTCGGGCCACATTTTCCAACGCACGCTACACATGCAATGCTGCCCGGATCGGCAGTGCAGCGCTACAGGTGTGTCCCTTCGCACGCACTGCCCACGGGAGGCGCTTCTCATCAACACCACCGTTTCACACGCGCCTTCTCGTGGTCATCGAGTCTCTCTTCATGTCGGTCTACTTACGCCGCAGCACACCTGCTTACTTACTAAGATCATGTTTACTACAATTCATATTGCTACCAAAGCAGCTCACCTTACTTCGTATGACATTGCTGTGTTGCTATCGCATTCATTGCTTCGCCCTTAGGGCGAAACTGTGACATTTTTTATTGCGATAGCAATTATATGGACACTCAAAAGCAGATTTCTGCCGTCGCCGTGAGGTTCCGTATCACGTCAATGGAGATGAAATCGTCGCCGCGCGCCGCCAAGCGCTGTATGTGCGAGTGACAAACTATCAAAGCGGGGAAAACACATGAGAAATTATTCAATTAATAAAAAGCAGCTGAAAAAGTTGTCGCAGTTTCGCCTGAAAGGCGAAGCATTAATTGCGATAGCAAACTTGTAGAGAGCTATACGGAGTAATGATATTAGCTTTATCAGCTGTATAAACTTGGACATGCAGCAGCACCGGCAACACGCAGAACTGTTGTCGACGCCATCGGCGTTTTGCCCGCGTTCGCTCAAAATGCGTGCGGCGTTGGTGACTGTTGCCGGAGCCTCTGATATAAATAGGCACAGCGTGCCGCAGCTAAACGTCGCCTCCCTTCCCTCCCCCTCCCCCACGGCCTCTCGCTCGTCGGAAGAAGGCGCGTTTGCTCTACATACATGGTGATTGTGAAGGAGAACAGAGACGCCTATTTCTGCAGCCCTTAAGCGAGCACGGCGCAGAACGCGCGTTTGTTCTCCGCCGTGCGTTCACTCCCCGTGAAAGACGCGCCCCTCGCGCCCTTTCACTCGCACATACAGCGTTCGGCCCCCTTTCCCTTCTTTCGCTCCCACTTACCCCTCCCCGTTGGCGCTGAGCCGTGCTCCCTCAAGGGCTGCAGAAGATAGCGCCAACCTTTCCCTTTCTCTCAAGAACCACTTATCATCGGCGACGATTTCTTCTCCAAATGACGTCATACGGAACCTCACGGCGACGGCGACGGCGACGCCGACGGCAGAAATCTGCTTTTGAGTGTCCATATAATTGCTATCGCAATAAAAAACAGGGTAGACATGGTTTAACAAGGATCACTAAGACTTACTAGAAAAAGCGTATGATACACAGTATACACATGGCGGAGCGAAATACATTTCATGAAGTTGCTACAGAGGATCGAAATTTTTAAAAAAAATTACACCATTTTCCCGTAGGGGAGCCTTGAGTAGTATTCGAAGCAGCCATGGGGTCGCCTCAAGTTCCCATTAGTTTTTGATCGCCCTGTCGCCGCTGCCGTTTCGTGGCAGCGGCTCGAGCCCTCGTCTCCGCGGCGCTGTCCACGGCGCTGACACTGGCGTTGACGCTGGCGCTGTCCGTGGCACTCATCGCGGCGTTGCGGGAGGAGAATGAAAGGATGAAGTCAATGGTGATGAGTGGTCGAAGCACCTGGGGATTATTCGGGCAAAACGCCGGAAGCGTTCTCCGGAAGCCGGAACCTGGATTCCGGAACCGGAAGCGGAAGTGGAACGGAAGCGGAAGCCGGCTTCCGGAAGTGGACGCCGCACGGCGGAGGGAGGGAGGGAGTGACATATCCCCGAGCATAAGATGCTTCCCATCTAAAAAAGTTGTCGCAGTTTCCCCTGAAAGGCGAAGCATCAATTGCGATAGCAAATTTGTAGAGAGCTATACGGAGTAATGATATTAGCTTTATCAGCTGTATAAACATGGACATGCAGCAGCATCGGCAACACGCAGAACTGTTGTCGACGCCGTCGGCGTTTTGCCCGCGTTCGGTCAAAATGCGTGCGGCGTTGGTGACTGTTGCCGGAGCCTCTGATATAAAGAGGCACTTGGTGCCACAGCTAAACGTCGCCTCGCTTCCCTCCCCCTCCCCCCCTCTCCCACGGCCTCTCGCGCGTCGGAAGAAGGCGCGTTTGCTCTACATATATGGTGATTGTAAAGGAGGAAAGAGACGCCTACTTCTGCAGCCCTTAAGGGAGCACGGCGCAGAACGCACGTTTGTTCTGCGCCGTGCGTTCACTCCCCGTGAAAGCGCGCGTCCCTCGCGCCCTTTCACTCGCGCATACAGCGTTCGGCGGCGCGCGGCGACGATTTCATCTCCATTGACGTCATACGGAACCTCACGGCGACGGCGACGGCGACGCCGACGGCAGGAATCTGCTTTTGAGTGTCGATATAATTGCTATCGCAATAAAAAGCTGCTTTGTCGCAGCTTGACTGAGCTCTTGCCACCCGTACAGCAGCATATATGCATACAGGAAACGAGCATACAGAGACGTTTTTCAATGTTTTTGCAGCTTCAAATGAAGATCAACCGTCTTACAGAATGTACGAGCAGCATAATATGAAGTATTGAGAACAAAATACACACAAAATACAAACGGAAACTACATGAGGACAGGTATAAGATATCATAAAAATTATTCAAACGTTTTAGGATAAGTCAATCAAGAAAGATCTATTCAGAATACTAGATACTAGGAACTACACAAAGATCAAATATTTCCTTTTTCGTTAGTGTTAGTTTGTCTATATCTCGTGCATAGTATTCGTTCAATGTAAGTGGCATTCTGTGTCGAATCGTTTGTGTGCCAAAATGTGTACGGGAGAAAGGAATTTCAAAAGGTGGCTTGTACCTAAAAGGGTACAACACTTTGTTTTCCTTTAAATTTTCTAGGTCTAAAAACTTTGCAATTTGGCCAGTTTAGCATTTTTATACATTAGTAGTAATTTGTGGAGGTAGATTTTGTCGGCTTTTATAATTCTAAGCTTACGAAATAGTGGATCTGTATGTTCTAGAAACGGGGCGTTATGGATGCACCGCACTGCCTTTTTCTGCATTATCGTAAGTTTGCGTAGGTTTGTAAGTGTGGTGTTTCCCCAGACTGATGCGCAGTAATACAAGTGGGAATTCAACAAGGCGCAATATAAAGCCCTTTTCACATTTGCTGAAAGTATGTGGCGACAACGACTTAGCACACCAGCAGCTTTGCCTAACTTCGTTAGTAGGTTTTTTATGTGCTCATTCCAAGACATGTGCTCCGTGAAAATGACTCCGCGTAATTTTACCTACTTTTCAATGGTGATATCGTAAGGACCTAGGGTTTTGAATCCAGTTGCTATTTCCGCAGTTCCTAGTGGACGAAACAGAACGCACTTCGTTTTTGATTCATTTAAGTTAAGCCGGTTTCTTTTACACCACAGGTAAAGTAGCTGACAGAAGGCCGTAGCCTAAGGTATTATTTCTTTCATATTTATGCCATCTATAAGGACTGAGCAATCGTCTGCATATTTAAGGTACTGTCATTTATTATATGTTTCTACGATATCATTTATGTAAAAAAAAAGGAAGAATATTGGTCCCAGTAACCTTCCCTGAGGAACTCCCGACTCAATGGGCATCAGCCTGGATTTATGTTTGTTTAGTTCGACGTATTGTAGGCGAGAGTTTAAATAGCTTTGGATTAGTTGCAAAGTCGTTCCTCTAAAGCCATAGCGTTCTAATTTATCGAGTAGTATCTGATGGTTGACTCGATGAAAGGCCTTGCTGAAGTCTAAGATACCTAATGTTATATGGTCTTATTTTCGAAATGTTCCAGAATAGTTTCCTTTTGGACAAGAAGTGCATTTTCAGTACTTCGTCCTTTTCTGAAACCATGTTGACAGTCTGTAAGGAGGTTGTGTTTTTTGGAGAAATTTTCTATCCGAGCGTTTATAATTTTTTCTAGTCCTTTTGAGAAAATAGGCAACACAGACACAGGTCGATAATTGCCTAAGTTGTTTTTATCGCCGGTTTTGTAGATCACTGTTAGCCTTGCTACTTGCATTCTACTAGGAATAACGCCCGTCATGAAAAAAATTATAGGGTTTTACGTGCCAAAACCAGTTTTAATTATGAGGCACGCCGTAGTGGGGGACTCCAGAAATTTGGACCACCTGGGGTTCTTTAACGTGCACCTAAATCTAAGTACACGGGTGTTTTCGCATTTCGCCCCCATCGAAATGCGGCCGCCGGGAATAACACACGTCATTAGGGACAAATTATATATGTGCGTTAACATCGGTGCAAGTAAATCAATGACATACCTAATTGGCTTAATTTGAAGTTCATCAGCGTCTTGACTGCGACTGTTTCTGAGTCGCTGAAAAATGCTGTTTACTTCGTGCACATTTGTTGGGTGGAATCATCTAGAAAGATGATTTGTTGCTTCAGGACAATATGTGCTACTACCGATTCCGACGAAAAAGTCATTGAAAGAATATGCGAGGTCCGTTCCAGCTACATTCATGTTTCCAATCGTCAGGTTTTCAACTGCTGTTTTACTTCTTTTTGCGTTCAATACTTCGTTAAGGTTCTTCTATAAGATGTCACTATTTCGAAGGCAATTTGCATCAAACATACGACTGTAATATTCATCTTTAGATTTCTTTAAAATATTATTAAGGTTATTTCGAAATATTTTATATTATTTAATTTTTTCGATCCTTCGGGATGAAAGAAAGGACTCGAAAAGTTTTTTTTTTTTTGATTACCTTGATGTGGTCATACGTTATCCACGGCTTCCGCAGCTTTTTTTGCTTGTGATATGTGTGCATTGGGAAAGAACGCAGGTAATGCTTTTTCAGGATGCTCAAAAAGATATGATAGCTCTTATCGGTATCCTCGATTGCGTATGTTTGTCTCCAATCAACCTGGCCAATTTTGCGCCTAAATATATCTAATGTCTGTGGCGATATTTTACCATAAGTTGTCTCAGGCCATGCATGTTTTTGTAAATCATTGTTCCGCTTAAGCATGCAAAAGATTGGCAAATGATCACTAATGTCTGAAGTTACAACGCCAGATGCAACTTTTTCAGTAATAGCGTTAGTAATAAAAAGGTCTAGCAGAGATGCTGTTGATTTAGTTACGCGTGTTGGAGTCGAAATAATGTTCCATGATGCGGCTCGAGTTCGCTAGAATATCAATGTTCAGGTCACCCTCAATTGTAAGCAACCACTTGCACTCGTTGGCACGCGAAAGGCGAGAGCCCACTGCAGTACGAAGCCCTCTCCTTGCGATCTCCAATTACCCCTGTCTTGCGCTAGCGCATTCCAACTTGCGCCGGCAAATTTCCTCATTTCATCACCACACCAAGTTTTCTGCCGTCCTCGACTGCGCTTCCCCTCTCTTGTTATCCACTCTGTAACTCTATTGGTCCACCGGTTATTCATCCTGCGCATTACATGGCCTGCCGAGTTCCATTTCTTTGTCTTAATGTCAATTAGAATATCGGCTATCCCCGTTTGAACTCCGATCCACACTGCTCTCTTCCTGTCTCTCAACGTTAGGCCTAACATTTTTCATTTAATCGTTATTTGTGCGGTCTTTAACTTATTCTGGAGCTTCTTAACTTGTTTTCGAACACGTGACGCCTGTGGAAGAAAGGATGTTCCACATCCGCCGCCAAGGCTTGTGATTGGTGGCACTGGCTAACACTCACAGGGCTAGTTATAGTAGATAAACCTAAATAGCCCAGAAAGTTGATGGGAAAGCGGTGCCGTGGTAGCTGAATTGGTAAGGCCATCGCACAAGTAATGTGAAGACGCGGGTTCGTGCCCCTACCTGCGGTTTTATCATCCATTTCCCTTAACTTATGAGTTCGTTAATTCAATTAATAAGTACAAGTCATGTCCCCTATGATGTCCTTGGTGTCCTTGTTTGTTGGCTTATATATATATTTCTGTATCACGGTCAAACAACCGTGGCCGCTCATCGCATCGATACAGACCGATCCCGGGTCATTCGTCGCCGCCCTTACCATGTATCGTCTGCTGAAAGCAAGGTTATTGAAGACCAAGTCAACGACACGCTCGCGCGGGACTTTATAAGGCCTTCAGCGAGCCATTGGTCGTCTCCCGTTGTCCTAGGTAAAAAAAGGACGGTTCGGTATGCTTTTGCGTCGATTATAGGGCACTGAACAAAATTACCCGTCAGGATGTCGATCATATGCCTTGTATTGACGATGCTTTGGATTCCCTACAAGGTGCCGAATACTTTTCGAGCCTCGACTTGCGTTCTGGATATTGGCAGATCCCGATGCATGAGCCCGACAAAGAGAAGATGGAGTTTGAAACACCTGATGGCCTTTTCGAATTCAATGTGATGTCTTTTGGTCTGTGCAATGCGCCAGCCACATTTGAACGAATCATCGATACCGTACTGCGCGGCCTCAAATGGAAAACCTGCCTGTGTTACCTGGACGACATTGTCATCTTTCGTACAGCTTCTCCCAGCACCTAGAACACTTATACGACTTGTGGAAACGATTAAACCCAGCCTTCGGGACGCGTACACCAGAAGAGTAGACGGACACATGCTGGGACTAGCAGCAAGTTTAATGAAACCATCCACACAGAAGTCCGCAGGGAAGCCAGAATGCGCATGCGTCGTACAAACCACGTGACAATCAAAGAAAACCTAATGACACCTAGTAACCGCATTTTTCTAAATAAGCTATCTCTTTCTTTGACAGCGATAACGAGGGCACACTAACACATTGATTGTGATGTTTTTGGATTTGGTACGCTTCAATCAGTTCTCGTTCGTAATTCGAGTCTTTTACAAGACTTGAATGCGAGTATTGTAAAATCTACTGTAATTCACCTCAATCCACACTAATCCACCTTCACGCACCTTATTCGACCTTAACCCACTCTAACCCTCCTTAATACACCTTGATAGAACTTAATCCACCTCAATGCACCCTAATCGTCCTTAATCCACATTATTCAACCTTAAACCACCCTAATTCTCCTTAATACACTTTAATCGACCTTAATCCATCTTAATATTCCTTCATGCACGTTAATCGACGTTAATCCACCCTAATCCTCCTTATTATATCTTGATCCGCCCTAAACCACCCTAATCCAGCTTAATCCTCCTTAATCGACCCTAGCCCGCCTTATTTAACCTTAATCCCCCTTAATCAACTTTAAACACCTTAATACAATCGTTAATCAGTCATGAATTTACTTTGCTAATCTATAATAATTTATTATACACGGCTGGACATGATTTGACTCGCTTCGGGCCTTCATTAGGTCACGTTACTTTCTGTACCTCAAAGGCTCACCTTGCAACATATCCAACTAAGGCTCTCGCCTTAAAATGTGCACTAGCTGGCGCTCATCACCTGCAATATCACGGGTATACTTTCCACTATTTCTTGGGGGCCCTGCATTCATTGTATTTGTGACTGACACACACATCGAAGTAAGCTGTAAATAGCGCCTCTACAAGCTGCTATTTCGATTTTCAGTAAAACAAGCAACGGATCCTAACAATCACGAAAAGTGCGATCGAGAGGCTGTATCTTCGGGTATATCTGTTCAGTGGAAAGCAGAATCTATAGTGCTGCATTTCTGATTGAATAAGAGTTGACGACGTGCGAGGTGATGGAGTCCCAGAAGAATATTCATCATTCTGAGGAGAACCCATTTTTATGCAACGTACAAATTGCCGCAGCAAAAACGCGAATGAGCAGGCCGGAAGAATTGAAAAAATGCAGCATTAGGGGATGCTTTGATACGAGCAATAAGAAAGGCTCCTTACCTCGCAAACAACACTGTTCCTTGTCGGGACAAAGTTCTTCCGGCAAATGTGGTGCAGCCACTGCTTCTTGCGCAAGCCATCACACTTTCCTTGCGGTATCGTAAAAACTGCATAGCCATCATCACGCTTCTTGCTGCAGTTATATGCGCAGCAGCACACGGCATAGCGCCAGCAGACAGTGCTCGAAACAGCGTGCAATGTTAGCGCGCGACGTTCTCTATACGCCAAGCCAGCCGAGCTGAGGCGCAAAATGGCGCGAACGAAAAAGCAAAATACAAGCAAAACGCAAGCTCCGCTCGTTTCCAAGCGCAACGGCAGGGAGACCAATCATCGTGCAGGAAAACGCGCCCAAGGCCGCCTGTCGCGGAGGGGACTCGCGAGGGGCGAGGAGGAGGCAAGGAGGTCGCGCTCCGGCGGCAAAGTACAAAGAGTGGCGGTACGTTCCTACATCAAGGGACTTTATGGTGGGTGCGACTTCCGCGCCATCTATTAGTGGTACCGGAAAGCAACTGTACTCCCGCCCTTCCTCGCAAGAGTCGCCTTCACCCCATCGCCTTCGGCTGAAGAACGAATGAGTCGCGGTTCACGTGGGCAGCGGTTTTTTCGGAGAGAGGAAGCCGGTTCTCTCTCGTAACAAAAGAGAACCGGCTTCCTCTCTCCGAAAGAACCGCCGCTCACTTACTGAACTACGGCTCCCTCGCTCTTCAAAACAGCGGCTCAAAAGATCCGGCTCGCTCCTGGGCGAGGGAGCCGTGGTTCAGTAAGTGAGCGGCGGTTCATTCGAAGTGAGGAAGCCGGTTTTCTCTCATTGAATGAGCCGTGCCGAACCGTTCCGTCAGAGGCGGAACGGTTTGGCACGGTGCTGGGCTTCGAGGTTTCGATTTCTGACCGACGGTTGGTGGCCGGTGTGGACAGACTCGCGCTACTGGTACTCGCTCGCAGTGTGTGGTGTGCGCAGCAGTCCCGTTGGTTCTTTGTGCGTCCTATTGTGTAGCACCCGATGCCACCGAGGGGAGAAGTAAAGAAGCCCTAATTGGCAAATGATGGTATCGTTCGTTGCCTGCTGCTGTTTGAACGATGTCTCACGACTCTAACCGATCGCACATCGTGCGCTGGCCCAATAACACTTCGAAGATGGTCTTCCGTGTCTTTAAAGACAACAGGTGAACGTAAAGTTTACGTCCTGGTCTTCATTTGTGCTAATTAGCGTAGTCATGAAAATGTCTCCCATGACATCCACTTCGGTGCATTTTCTGAGCGTGTATCGTTAGCACTTCATTAAAACGAGGCCAATGATCTGTTGTGTTGTAATAGAACTTCATTTCTTTTTTTTTCTTTTGTCCTGGCGCTTAATGGCATGATCGCCAGTATCGCCCATGCGCTATAAAGAGAAAAATCAGAACGAAAAAAAAACGAAAGGTATGTGGGGCAGTTTTGTGGATCTTTCGTATGATTTTTGTATTGTACTTCAAGAATTGATTTCTACATTCATTTTGCATGGCGTTACAGCTCACTCATATTATAGTGAATGTACGTATGTGAATAAATGAATAAACTTGAAAGTTAATGTACAATCATTTTGTGTTCTTATTTTGACGAAAGTTGATTTTATAGTACCACAAAAACAGACAAGCTTCTGTAATAACAATGAAGCTTCTTATTTTTTTCTGAAAAAAAGTACGTCGCATTCTGCCTGTTACAGTATCATAAGCATTTTATCCCCAATATCAGAGAAGAAAGTTTCATTGCAATAAAAAATTGACCCATTAATTATATTTTAAAATATTCTCTAAACATACCGAAAACACCAATAACACGGTTATTTATTTATGCATACATCGTTTTTTTCAAAGCCAGATAACTATAGAACATAACACAGGTTACACGTGTGAACCGGTTGATTTCAGTGAGCTGAGGCGTTCCGAGCCGCTCAGTGAAGTGAGCCGTTTTGACCATCTCTATAGTCTGGCTGCTGTTTTGCTGCTTGATCTTGCCTTAGCGCCTGACAAACTGGTGTAGGTGCTGGATAATCTATTCTATGCGGCAAATCCCCCCGAGCAGCAGGAGCTCCAGCCCCTTACCGGTGGTTACGCCTGTACATCGCGCCAGCAGAAGGATCCGTGGACAAGCCCCTGAGTTTGGACTCCTCCCAGAGAAATTGGAAGCTCCGACCACCCCAACCGGTATGGACGGCGCAACGCCGATTCATTGTATGCTGCTCAATCCGCGAACGCCGAATCCCTTCCACGGCGCCATACATGAGGATGTTGAAGATTGGCTGGTGCACTATGAACGTGTTGCCGCGTTCAACAAGTGGGACGACGTAGACAAACTGAAAACTTATATTTCAGCCTTAACGATGGCGCACGTGTTAGGTATGAGAACCGATGCCCTAACTTCATGGGGAGAATTCAAACGCCGGCTTCTTGAGAGGTATGCCAGCCCTGATCGCCGAGGGCGAGGTGAGCGTGATCTCCAGTCCCATATACAAATGCTGAATGAAGGTGTCACAATGTATGTAGAGAACATGACGCGTCTCTTTCGACGAGTCGACCCCAGCATGTCGAAGAGAAGAAGGTGCGGTACCTCATGCGTGGAGTGAAAGAGCAGCTGTTCGACGGTCTTGTGCGCAATCCTCCCAAGACTGTGTCAGAATTTCTTTCCGAGGCCGTCACCATTGAACAGACTCTTTGGCAGCGGGCACCATGATACGAACGCCAAGTGAACGCTGCCTCACCTAGAGACTTCTTCGAAGCTCTCGGGGGCCACGTCGATTTCTTTAGAGAGCTCATCCGTTCCGTAGTCCGCGAAGAACTCCAGAAGCTGTCGGTACCCTCACAGCCGACGCTCAGCTTTTTGTCCAGCGTTGCCCGTGACGAAGTCCAGCATGCGCTGAAAGAACCACCCTTCCACGCAGAAGCTCAACCACTAAGAACTGACAGCCCCCGTATGTCGTATTCGCAAGCTTTGAGGCAACCTGCCCAACCTTTCCCCCCGCTTCGCACCGCGTCCCCGGCCATGCTACATCCCGTCCAAGCGGCCTCGTATTATCACGACTACCGACAGGCCCCAAGGAAATCAGACGTGTGGCGGGCACCTGATCGCCGTTCCCTTTGCTTTCACTGTGGCGAAGCTGGGCATGTCTACCAACAGTGCTCCCATCGAGAGCTTGGACTAGGCGGATTCTCAGCAAGCTCGCCGCTACCTAGGTTCGGCCAGCATCCTCCTGAAATTGAAGAATGCGTTGTCCAGCAGTGCGGATGCTCATCATCTCGACACCAGTCACGCTCCCCATCGCCGCGGCGGTTTTCTCCGACTCGCCGTACGTATTCGAGCGTGGTGCAGGTTCGGTCGCCCAGGCCGCGCCGGGAAAACTAACCACAGCGACCTTCGAAGGCGAGGCCGCTTAGTCTGGACGTGCTCAAGGACCCCTACTGACGCGTACGCGGCCGACAATACATCGACGACGACAGTACCTGCTGATTCAGGAAGAAGAACTTTCTTGGACATTCCTGTACTGCTCGACGGCCGCGAAGTGACTGCTTTAGTGGACACAGGAGCGGATTATTCAATAATCAGCGAAAAACTGGACACCCTTCTGAAGAAAGTGACGACGCCTTGGAATCGAAAGCCAGTTCACACAGCTGGCGGGCACATCGTCACACCACTCGGCATGTGCACGGCACGAATACACATTCGCGGCTCTACGTTTGCTGCCAGCTTGAGCATTCTCCCTCAGTGTTCCCGAGACCTAATCATCGGCATGGACTTTCTTAGGGAGCACGGAGCTATCATCGACATTCGACAACGCCTCGTCACTATCTCGACAAGCCACAGCGACGACCAGCACCATCCACCCTGGAGCATTCCTTTGTTTCATTGACGATGCTGTCACGTTGCCACCGCGTGCAAGTGTCGTGGTTCAAGTGGCATGTGACGGACTCTAACATGGTGAAGCGGTCGCAGAAAGCAATCGCTCTCTCCTGCGTTCTCAAGGTGTTTGCGTAGCAAGAAGCCTTATTGACTTCCATGATGGCCACTGTGTCGTTCTTGCCACGAACTTCACCTACGAACACCGGCACCTTTTCCCCGGTACTGTCATCGCTTACGCCGACCCGATCGCCGATGTCACTGTGTGTTTTGTTTCCGAGGCAATTGGCACTGCTGAAGCACCTCTACGCAACGTCGACATCAGTCTAACGCTTCCTGAGCGTTACAGTCTTTCTTGGCGCGGTCGTGGAAGATACGCCAAACATCGATTACGAAACACCATATAATCACCTACGACGACGCGCACCCTATACGGCAACAGCCTTGTCGTGTTTCCCCAACCGAACGACATGCGATTGAAACGCAGTGAAGGAAATGCTTCAAGACGGCGTAATACAGCCTTCATGCAGTCCCTGGTAATCGCCAGTCGTTCTTGTTAAAAAGGAAGATGGCACGCTTCAATTTTGTGTTGACTACCAGAAGCTAAACAACGTCACAAAGAAAGACGTGTACCCGTTGCCTCGTATCGACGATTCTCTGGACAGGCTGAGGTGCGCGAAGTATTTCTCCTCTATCGATCTCAAAAGTGGCTATTGGCAAATTGAAGTAGATGAGCGGGACCGCGAGAAAACGGCTTTTTAAACTCCGGACGGCCTTTACGAATTTAGAGTGCTCCCTTTCGGCCTCTGTTCCGCTCCAGCCACATTCCAGCGAATGATGGATACCGTTCTCGCTGACCTCAAATGGAAAAGCTGCCTCATCTATCTCGATGATGTCGTTGTCATTTCGGAAACTTTTGACGAACACCTTCATCGCCTTCGGAATGTACTCGAAGCCATTTGATCGGCTGACTCAAGCCAGAGACATGCAATTTCAGCTGTGAGGAACTGAAGTTCCTCGGTCACGTCGTGAGCGCCGCAGGTGTTCGGCCCGATCGCAAGAAGACTACTGCCGTAGCTTCTTTTCCAGCTCCAACCGACAAGAAAAGTGTCCTACGATTTTGAGGCTTGTGTGCATAGTATCGACGCTTCATTGAAAAATTTTCGAAGATTGCAGAGCCGCTATTTCGCCTTACGCGTGACGAGGTGTCATTCCTCTGGACTGATGAACAACAGAAAGCCTTTGCGGAGCTACAACACCGACTGTCTTCTCCCCCCTTGCTCGGTCATTTTGATGAGGACGCTGACACAGAAGTACGCACTGACGCCAGCAATATTGGTCTCGGAGCTATCCTGGTGCAAAGGCAAAACGGGACTGAGCGAGTTATAGCCTACACGAGCTGCACTATGTCACGCGCTGAGTCCAATTATTAGACCACAGAGAAGGAATGCCTCGCCGTCATTTGGGCTACTACAAAGTTTAGGCCGTATCTCTACGGCTGGCCATTCAAAGTTGTGACCGATCATCACGCTTTGTGCTGGTGTGCCAACCTCCGAGACCCTTCTGGACGATTGGTACCTTGGAGTCTGCGACTTCAGGAATTTAACATCAACATCGTATACAAGTCAGGCAGAAAACATGAAGATGCTGACACGCTATCCCGAGCACCTGTTGATTCTCAGCATCCAGACGAGAAAGACGACAGTGCCTTCCTGGGAGCCCTCAGCAGGCCGGATCTGCTCGCCAAACAGCGATCGGACACTGAGTTAAGGCCCATCATCACTTGGAAGGCGGCATCGCGTCCATTCCTCGCCTTATTTCGCATGTGTTGTCGTCATTTTGCCTACGAGAGGGCATCTTATACAAAAAAACAGGTGCCGGCGACAAACGTCATCTCCTAGTAGTGCCTCAAGCCCTTCGCGACGAGATCTTATTAGCCTGCCACGACGAGCCGACATCTGGACACTTGGGCTATTTGTGGACTCTGAACAGGATACGACAACTGTACTACTGGCCTAGGCTGGCTGCTTGCGTCAAACGCTACGTGAAAGGATGCCGTGAATGCCAGCGCCGCAAGTCACCACTCTTCAAGCCTGCAGGCCTTCTACAACCCATCGACCCTCCGTGTACGCCGTTTGATCAAGTTGGAATAGACCTTCTTGGACCATTTCCCTTGTCTTCCTCCGGCAATAAGTGTATCATTGTCGCAACTGATTATTTGACGCGTTACGCTGAGACGAAGGCACGACCACGCGGGACAGCATCTGAGGTTGCCCAGTTTTTTATGCTTCACATTGTGCTTCGGCATGGCGCACTATCATACATCATCACTGAGCGAGGGACGGCATTCACGGCGAAGCTTCTGGATGACATCTTCAAGTTGAGTTACACGAGTCATCGAAAGGCCACTGCATACCACCCTCAGACTAACGTATTGACAGAAAGACTAAACAAAGCACTGGCAGACATGATCTCTATGTACGTGGATGTGCAGCACAAAACGTGGGACGAAATCCTGCCGTACGTAACGTTTGCGTACAACACTGACATGCAGGAAACTACACGATTCACACCCTTTCGCCTCG
Organism: Dermacentor silvarum; assembly: GCF_013339745.2. Lineage (NCBI taxonomy): Eukaryota > Metazoa > Arthropoda > Arachnida > Ixodida > Ixodidae > Dermacentor > Dermacentor silvarum. The sequence continues at coordinate 10,596,757 of NC_051155.1, read as the reverse complement.
TTTATGGTCAAGATGTTCAAACTATGCTAGACGCCATGATTCTGTACGAAGACATCGATCAGCTCGACCAGTTAGCTCTTGACGTCGAGGAGTACATTCAGCACGCCGAGGAAGGACGTCAACAGGCCCGTGTGTACAAAAGACAGCAGCAGTGTACAGATGCAATGAGGTACAATTTCCACCATCGACAAGTTACCTATGAGCCCGGTGACCAAGTTTGGGTTTGGACCCCCATTAGATGGCGAGGCCTCAGCGAGAAACTCTTGAGCAAGTACTTCGGACCATACAAAGTAGAGCACTGCACGGGCTCGGGCTTACCCGAAAGCCCGGGCCCGACCCGGCCCGTGGGCCGGGCCGTGCCGGGTAGGGCAGTTTTATCACGGGCTCGGCATGGGCTTCTTGACCCGGGCCCGGGCCGGGCTTGGGTTTTTTGATGCGGGCCCGGGCCGGGTTCGGACTGTGGTGGTGGGCATATAACGTGAAGTGAGCTATCCTCGCGCGTCTCGACTCTGAAAAACATGTCTTTTTCGGTCTCGCGCCGGGTTTGGGCCAGTTTCGAGCCGGGCTCGGGCCGGGTTCGGGCCTAAGGTAAAGGGGTGGTGGGCCGGGCCGGGCGGGTAACGAAGAATATTTCCGGGCCCGGGTCTCGCCATAAATCTTTTGGTCGGGCTCGGGCGGGCAGCCCAACGTAAACACGGGCCCGTGCAATGAAAAAATCGGCCCGTGCAGTGCTCTAATACAAAGTACTTAGGCGTATAAGCGACATGAACTATGAAGTAATTCCAGACGGAGACGTGCCATCGACCAAGCGCCGATTACCACGTGCAGAGATTGTACATGTCGTCCGCCTCAAGCCGTATTTTACACGGTGATTTTACACAGTGTACTGGTGAAACAAACTTTTTTTTGCTGTAATCGCGTAGGGATGGTCGATTAATTATTTTATTCGATTAACGAATAATCGTTCATCGTTTTAGCCTTTAATCGATTAATTGCTTTCGATGCAGGGTTTTTCATCGATTAATCGATTAATCGAAATTTTTACCGCGCACTTTCAAGAAGGCTAAAACACAGTTATCTACTTTTGTAGGGCCCTATTTTAATATTTGAGAGGTGGAACCAAGTTTGAAACACAAATGTATAAACGTTTGATAAAGGTAATCTTTGCCTTGTTAAAGACTAACTATAGTTGGCACTATTGACGTTCGACAAGATAAACAATATCTGTTATAAAATGGCACTTAGTCCAGAATGAAAAAAATTCGTCAGCCCTTTCACTCCGTGAAGATGGTTAACCAGCGATGCTGAAACGTGCGGCTCCGGTATTTATCACTGGGTTAATCCCTAGGGTTCATTGAAGTATTTGTCAATTATGAGGTTACACACACGTTCGGCGGCGACGGAGAGAACGTCACTGACGGTATGCCCGCAGTTCGCCGTTGTCGCTTGCGTTCGATGTCTCGAGTTTGCTCGGCGGCGTGGTTAGTAGCATTCGCCCGCCACTGCCGCTTGCGATTCTGCGAAACCAAATTGCTTCAAAAACTAGCAGTGGCTTAGCTCGGCTACGCCAGGATATACGTTCTTGCACGTTGTATAAACCCGGGCCATGGTTTCACCCCACTCGTGCGGCGCCGCTAAACTCAACGTTTCACGCATGGCACAACTTAGCGGCATCAAGTCTTTCACGTGCCACAGTCTTTCACACACGTCGTACACATATCCAAACGGATTGTTTACGAAGTCCATCTCGAAAGCCAGAGTCGCACTGGCGCTTTCGCTAAGTTTCACCGCATAGTCAGTCAATGGGCGAGCCTTGACGTCATCGACGGCGCCTTGTTGTTGCTGCTGCTGAGATGGTCGGGCACGTCGCTCAGCCTCCTGGCGACGCCGCTTTGCTAGACGTTCCTCTCTTTGCACCAGTGTCTCCGCAGCACGTTTAGCCTTCTTCTGTTCGTTCTTCCTACACTCAACCGCTAATTGTCAGGCAACTACTGCGGGATTCGATGAGTTAAGCTTCTCCGCTCTTCTTCGCCGCTGAGCAGCAATTTTGCTCTCCTTCTCCATGGCTATACCACACTGGCAAACGCCCAGCGCAAACGATCAAACGCCCGGAGCGTCAGCTGTGCGCCGTGTGATGTCACTGGTCCTCACGCATGCGCAGCACGGCTCTCCAGGAGCCACGCGAAACTGCTCAACCTCGGCCAGTGTAGCTCACGCTACAAAATTAAATCTGTCCGTCACGTAAGACAATGAATGGCCCATACCCCCTTAAGCAATGGCTCATAGCGCCATAAACGCGGCCTCCTATTACGAAGACAGAACAGAAGTGAAATTCTACGCTGCAATGATTAGCGGCTACGCAGCCAGCTGTGGAAGCAGACGACGAACGCGGGAGCAGTGGCACGAGAGCATGCCGAGCACGAGCGCAACCCGAGGGGCGCCAACGAGCCAGCTGCGGAAGAAGACGACGACGCTCGAGCGAATGTTGATGATTATAGTTTTGTGTACACAGGCGATTTAGCCTAGCCATATACGATTTCGCAATAATAGGCTACAACTTTAAAATGAGCAGTTGGCAAAAAAGGCAGACGGACCGCGCGGAGTTGTGTTACTCCGCCAGCCAATCACAGAAGCAAACAAAATCGTCGTCATGCGACCTTTTCAAAATGGCGTCATAATTGATACGACTGTAATTGTTGTACTTGTACTTACTACGATAATAGTTCCCGATAAGCGCTCAGCTTGGCATCGCTCTGGACTCGGAAAGACATTCGACAGTCGCTCTACCCCAGCCGCACTGCTCGTGGGCCGCCATTCCGGAACGATTTCAAAATTCTCGTGCCACTCCTGTCGAACTCTCGAAAACGATTAATCGAACCGGCCTAATCGATTAAGTCGATTAAATGAAAGGTGGACATCGATGAAGATTAATCGTTTTGCGGGATACATTTAATCAATTAATCGATTATTCGTTCATCGATATTACCAACCCTATAATCGCGTCATCCTCCGAAGAACTGCGAAGCGATTTTTTTTTTGTTCCCGACCACAGAACGCATTTGTAGCCTCGTGTGCATGTCCGTATGTGTGCTAGCGCGTTCCCACTTTTTTTGTCTTACCTAATTTGTGTACTTTCCATGTACGTCTTGTGGTTTAGCATCGAGTGGATGCTTCATTGGGAGTGCCAATAATGCCACCTGGTGTTTTGAGCCAGCAAACGATCAGCATTGCGTGTGCAGCAAGAACGGCGCAGAAGACGACGAAGTGAAAGATCCCGCGCCAGCTGGAGAACCGTCCCTTCGTGTCTGGCATTTTTGAGTGTCTGGCTGCTGGCACTGCTGCTTGCTCTTCATGATAATATTGCTTTTTTGAATCACGAAGGTGTTTAGTGACAAAATTTCTGTATTTCTTGAATGCTTTGAGGGCTTCTGGGCATTTACTCACTATAAATGTCTTAATTCAATTGGGCCTGCTTTCTTATAAGCTTGAGGCATTCATTATCTATTCAAGCTATCCGAATTTTTTGCATGTTTTAAACGTCTTGATGGGAAAACATGCAATATATAATTCAGAGAACTTGTTCACAAACAAACTGTATGCTAAGTTGGGGTCACTCGTTGCGAATACTTCGTTCCAGTTTCATCTGCCTAAACAGTGTCTAAAAGCGGATAGTGTTTCAGGAGGAATTAGTCTGTATGAAAATTCCGAATGCAGTCGTTTAGGTGCGTGACTGAATTAACTGACAAACATAAATATAGACAAGTGGTCACTAATGTTGTTAATTAATGTGCCAGCCTTACCAAAGGAAGAATAAAAATTGTTTATAAACAGATCAAACAGTGTTGTTGATTGTGGAGTGATTCGCTTTGGGGATGTTACAAAGTTTTGACAAGAATGAGAGTTTAACATGTTTATGTTGAAGTCACCACATAGAATTATAGCGTATTTTTATTCACAGACGTATTCTAACAGAGAGTTCAAAAAGGAGGAGAACAGACGGACATTATTTGCAGGAGGGTTGTAACAAACACAAAAAACTGAAGTACCACATCTGATAGCAAGCGTTTCATAAAAAGGAGTGATACAGCAGAATTCTGACATTAGTATAGAATCCATTAGATTGGAGATGAGCATTGCTACACCACCACCCCTTTTGCCTTTGCGGTTCATGTAGTAGGATTTATATGTTCGAAATGCAAACACGTCCTCTTCCGAGGCAAACCAGGTTTCTGAATACATCACAACATCAAAGCGTACTTGCGCTTCACTAAAACAATAATCGAGTTCATCCTGCTTATTTACACCAGATCTAAGGTTAAAATGAGCACAACTAAGGCACTTTTCGCAAGCAGTATCATAGAAGTTTTTAGGATTTATAGCATCTTCCTACGCAGTTGAGGAAGGAAGCATGATGAGAGGGATAACAAAAGAAATATCAGGATACAGTGCCAGGTAAAACCATATTACAGCTTATCAAGGTCAGCAAGCAACGAATGCCAACGGCGCTATCGCCCTCTGTTTTATTTACAAGAATCTTGCCGTTACAATTCTAGCCATTGCTCTCTGTCCATTTTTTGCGCAGTGGGGCAGCTCTGTTTTTTGGATCACGTTCTCAGTGATTGAAACACCCCATGAATCATTCCTGAGGGCTTTCCGGTTTTCCAGCCACTTATCGCGGGTTGACTGCTGGGCAAATCGAACAATAATTCCAGGCGTCTTGTTTGGCCTTGATTGTGTTTGGCCCTTAACCAATGCTTCAGACTGTTCCCATGTCAAGTATGCACCCTAAAGTGTTGCAATTACTTCAAAATGTTTCCAAGTTTCAGACCAGTCGTTATCATCTATCCCATAAAGCACAAGGTTTATTCACCGGCTGTCATTCTCAAGGTCTATATTTGTCTTTTGTAGAACTCTTCCTTGATGAGTTAGATATTTAGTTATGGTTGCTTGCTCGTGCACCAATTTCATAACGTTGCGTATATGTCCCTGGGTTGTGTCAAGCTTGCTGTTTAACTCAGTCATCTTAGCATCATTGTTAATTATCCTGCTGTCAATGTTACCTAACGTAGTCATGATAGTATCCCTCCCTAAAGCTTCTTCAAATAAACCATTTCACCTTTAGCAAAGGCCCAGGATAGGCCTGAATGTCACTGGAAAGTAGCAACAACAGAGCGAGGTATAGCACTCGGTTGGCACAAAAAAGGCGAATGTTTGTTACCAAGTCTGGTGCACACTTGCGCTGCACACGCAACACATGCCTTTTTGGGAGGAGCCAGCGACGCTATAATTGGTTCAGAAATTTCAATTAGACGAACAGCACTAACCTGCATAAACAGCAGTGGTCTGACCTGCATTTCGGCCAGCGTGCGGGCTCAATATCTCACGCAGTCAAGGTGCTGCGCAGTTACATAAGCTAGCCCCGGGTCATGTGGTTCACAACGCTCATAGAGACTTGTGACGACGTCATCGTCGAAGAAACTGTCCCAGTGAGTCTCGTAGTATTCGTCTTCCAGCGATGAATATGCGTCGGTTGGCGGCATGTGGGATGATGGATCCGTAAATCAGCCGGTGAAGCTCGAATGAACCGTACATCCACCAAGCGGTTGATGCGCAGTCACGTCCATGAGGCAGTGAAATCGTGCAGAAACAACAATCGTCTGAGCTGCATTTCGGCCAGCGTGCGGGCTCCATATCCCACGAAGTCAAGCTGCCACGCAGGTATATACGCTAGCCCAGAGTCATGTGGTTCACAACGCTGATAGAGACTTGTGACGACGTCATCGTCAAAGAAGCTGTCCCAGTGAGTCTCGCAGTATTCGTCTTCCAGCGATGAATATGCGTTGGTTGTCGGCATGTGGGATGATGAATCCGTAAATCGGTCGGTGAAGCTCGAATGAACCGTACTTCCACCAAGCGGTTGATGCGCAGTCACCGTCCATGAGGCAGCGAAATCGTGCAGAAACAGCATTGGTCTGAGCTGCATTTCGGCCAGCGTGCGGGCTCCATATCCCACGCAGTCAAGGTGCCACGCCGTTACATACGCTAGCCCAGAGTCATGTGGTTCACAACGCTGATAGAGACTTGTGACGACGTCATCGTCGAAGAAACTGCCCCAGTGAGCCTCGCAGTATTCGTCTTCCAGCGATGAATATGCGTCGGTTGTCGGCATGTGGGATGATGGATACGTAAATCGGCCGGTGAAGCTCGAATGAACCGTACTTCCACCAAGCGGTTGATGCGCAGTCACCGCCCACGAAGCAGCGAAATCCTCCAGAAACAACAATGGTCTGAGCTGCATTTCGGCCCGCGTGCGGGCTCCATATTCCACGCAGTCAAGATGCCTCGCAGTTACATACGCTAGCCCCGGGTCATGTGGTTCACAACACTCATAGAGACTTGTGACGACGTCATCGTCGAAGAAACTGTCCCAGTGAGCCTCGCAGTATTCGTCTTCCAGCGATGAATATGCGTCGGTTGTCGGCATGTGGGATGATGGATCCGCAAATCGGTCGGTGAAGCTCGAATGAACCGTACTTCCATCAAGCGGTTGATGCGCAGTCACCGCCCACGAAGCAGCGAAATCCTCCAGAAACAACAATGGTCTGAGCTGCATTTCGGCCCGCGTGCGGGCTCCATATCCTACGCAGTCAAGGTGCCGCGCAGTTACATACGCTAGCCCCGGGTCATGTGGTTCACAACGCTCATAGAGACTTGTGACGACGTCATCGTCGAAGAAACTGTCCCAGTGAGCCTCGCAGTATTCGTCTTCCAGCGATGAATAGGCGTTGGTTGTTGGCATGTGGGATGATGGATCCGTAAATCAGCCGGTGAAGCTCGAATGAACCGTACTTCCACCAAGCGGTTGATGCGCAGTCACCGTCCACGAAGCAGCGAAATCCTCCAGAAACAACAATGGTCTGAGCTGCATTTCGGCCCGCGTGCGGGCTCCATATTCCACGCAGTCAAGATGCCGCGCAGTTACATACGCTAGCCCCGGGTCATGTGGTTCACAACGCTCATAGAGACTTGTGACGACGTCATCGTCGAAGAAACTGTCCCAGTGAGCCTCGCAGTATTCGTCTTCCAGCGATGAATATGCGTTGGTTGTCGGCATGTGGGATGATGGATCCGTAAATCGGCCGGTGAAGCTCGAATGAACCGTACTTCCACCAAGCGGTTGATGCGCAGTCACCGCCCACGAAGCAGCGAAATCCTGCAGGAACAACAATGGTCTGACTTGCATTTCGACCAGCGTGCGGGCTCCATATCCTACGCAGTCAAGGTGCCGCACAGTTACATACGCTAGCCCCGGGTCATGTGGTTCACAACGCTCATAGAGACTTGTGACGACGTCATCGTCGAAGAAACTGTCCCAGTGAGCCTCGCAGTATTCGTCTTCCAGCGATGAATATGCGTTGGTTGTCGGCATGTGGGATGATGGATCCGTAAATCGGCCGGTGAAGCTCGAATGAACCGTACTTCCACCAAGCGGTTGATGCGCAGTCACCGCCCACGAAGCAGCGAAATCCTGCAGGAACAACAATGGTCTGACTTGCATTTCGACCAGCGTGTGGGCTCCATATCCTACGCAGTCAAGGTGCCGCGCAGTTACATACGCTAGCCCCGGGTCATGTGGTTCACAACGCTCATAGAGACTTGTGACGACGTCATCGTCGAAGAAACTGTCCCAGTGAGCCTCGCAGTATTCGTCTTCCAGCGATGAATATGCGTTGGTTGTCGGCATGTGGGATGATGGATCCGTAAATCGGCCGGTGAAGCTCGAATGAACCGTACTTCCTCCAAGCGGTTGATGCGCATTCACCGTCCACGAAGCAGCGAAATCCTGCAGGAACAACAATGGTCTGACTTGCATTTCCACCAGCGTGTGGGCTCCATATCCTACGCAGTCAAGGTGCCGCGCAGTTACATACGCTAGCCCCGGGTCATGTGGTTCACAACGCTCATAGAGACTTGTGACGACGTCATCGTCGAAGAAACTGTCCCAGTGAGCCTCGCAGTATTCGTCTTCAAGCGATGAATATGCGTCGGTTGTCGGCATGTGGGATGATGGATCCGCAAATCGGTCGGTGAAGCTCGAATGAACCGTACTTCCATCAAGCGGTTGATGCGCAGTCACCGTCCACGAAGCAGCGAAATCCTGCAGGAACAACAATGGTCTGACTTGCATTTCGACCAGCGTGCGGACTCCATATCCCACGCAGTCAAGGTGCCGCGCAGTTACATACGCTAGCCCCGGGTCATGTGGTTCACAACGCTCATAGAGACTTGTGACGACGTCATCGTCGAAGAAACTGTACCAGTGAGCCTCGCAGTATTCGTCTGCCAGCGATGAATATGCGTTGGTTGTCGGCATGTGGGATGATGGATCCGTAAATCGGCCGGTGAAGCTCGAATGAACCGGACTTCCACCAAGCGGTTGATGCGCAGTCACCGCCCACGAAGCAGCGAAATCCTGCAGGAACAACAATGGTTTGACTTGCATTTCGACCAGCGTGCGGGCTCCATATCCTACGCAGTCAAGGTGCCGCGCAGTTACATACGCTAGCCCCGGGTCATGTGGTTCACAACGCTCATAGAGACTTGTGACGACGTCATCGTCGAAGAAACTGTCCCAGTGAGCCTCGCAGTATTCGTCTGCCAGCGATGAATATGCGTTGGTTGTCGGCATGTGGGATGATGGATCCGTAAATCGGCCGGTGAAGCTCGAATGAACCGGACTTCCACCAAGCGGTTGATGCGCAGTCACCGCCCACGAAGCAGCGAAATCCTGCAGGAACAACAATGGTTTGACTTGCATTTCGACCAGCGTGCGGGCTCCATATCCTACGCAGTCAAGGTGCCGCGCAGTTACATACGCTAGCCCTGGGTCATGTGGTTCACAACGCTCATAGAGACTTGTGACGACGTCATCGTCGAAGAAACTGTCCTAGTGAGCCTCGCAGTATTCGTCTTCAAGCGATGAATATGCGTCGGTTGTCGGCATGTGGGATGATGGATCTGCAAATCGGTCGGTGAAGCTCGAATGAGCCGTACTTCCATCAAACGGTTGATGCGCAGTCACCGTCCACGAAGCAGCGAAAGCCTGCAGGAACAACAATGGTCTGACTTGCATTTCGACCAGCGTGCGGGCTCCATATCCTACGCAGTCAAGGTGCCGCGCAGTTACATACGCTAGCCCCGGGTCATGTGGTTCACAACGCTCATAGAGACTTGTGACGACGTCATCGTCGAAGAAACTGTCCCAGTGAGCCTCGCAGTATTCGTCTTCCAGCGATGAATATGCGTTGGTTGTCGGCATGTGGGATGATGGATCCGTAAATCGGCCGGTGAAGCTCGAATGAACCGTACTTCCACCAAGCGGTTGATGCGCAGTCACCGCCCACGAAGCAGCGAAATCCTGCAGGAACAACAATGGTCTGACTTGCATTTCGACCAGCGTGTGGGCTCCATATCCTACGCAGTCAAGGTGCCGCGCAGTTACATACGCTAGCCCCGGGTCATGTGGTTCACAACGCTCATAGAGACTTGTGACGACGTCATCGTCGAAGAAACTGTCCCAGTGAGCCTCGCAGTATTCGTCTTCCAGCGATGAATATGCGTCGGTTGTCGGCATGTGGGATGATGGATCCGCAAATCGGTCGGTGAAGCTCGAATGAACCGTACTTCCATCAAGCGGTTGATTCGCAGTCACCGTCCACGAAGCAGCGAAATCCTGCAGGAACAACAATGGTCTGACTTGCATTTCGACCAGCGTGCGGGCTCCATATCCTACGCAGTCAAGGTGCCGCGCAGTTATATACGCTAGCCCCGGGTCATGTGGTTCACAACGCTCATAGAGACTTGTGACGACGTCATCGTCGAAGAAACTGTCCCAGTGAGCCTCGCAGTATTCGTCTTCCAGCGATGAATATGCGTTGGTTGTCGGCATGTGGGATGATGGATCCGTAAATCAGCCGGTGAAGCTCGAATGAACCGTACTTCCACCAAGCGGTTGATGCGCAGTCACCGTCCACTTAGCAGCGAAATCCTGCAGGAACAACAATGGTCTGACTTGCATTTCGACCAGCGTGCGGGCTCCATATCCTACGCAGTCAAGGTGCCGCGCAGTTACATACGCTAGACCCGGGTCATGTGGTTGACAACGCTCATAGAGACTTGTGACGACGTCATCGTCGAAGAAACTGTCCCAGTGAGCCTCGCAGTATTCGTCTTCCAGCGATGAATATGCGTTGGTTGTCGGCATGTGGGATGATGGATCCGTAAATCGGCCGGTGAAGCTCGAATGAACCGTACTTCCACCAAGCGGTTGATGCGCAGTCACCGTCCACGAAGCAGCGAAATCCTCCAGAAACAACAATGGTCTGAGCTGCATTTCGGCCCGCGTGCGGGCTCCATATTCCACGCAGTCAAGGTGCCGCGCAGTTACATACGCTAGCCCCGGGTCATGTGGTTCACAACGCTGATAGAGACTTGTGACGACGTCATCGTCGAAGAAACTGTCCCAGTGAGCCTCGCAGTATTCGTCTTCCAACGATGAATATGCGTCGGTTGTCGGCACGTGGGATGATGATGACGATGATGATAAAATAAACTTTAATTTTCGAGACAGTGTTCCCGAGCGTTTGAGCTGTGGATCACTCTAGGCTGGAGGGTCCCTCATTCCAGGAATCCTCAGGCCGCGATAGCATCCCGGGCTCTGGCGACAACACATCGTTGTTCGTCCAGGCCCGGGGTGGAGATCTTGGCCTGCCAGGTCTCGGCGAGGAGGTTCACGTCTTTGGACGTTGTATGCTTGGTAACGGCGTCTTCGGGGCGCCACGGGCACTCGAGTAGCAAATGAGCCAGAGTGTCTGGCACGGCGCAGATCGGGCAGTTGTAGGTGTGTAGTGTCGGGTGGATGCGATGCATGAGGATGCCATGGGTGTACGTATTGCTCTGCAGTCTTCGGAATGCGGTGCTTACTCTTTGGTCAGTTTTGGATGAGGTGGGGGGTACACCCTGCGTCCTAGTCAGTAGTGTTGGAGGATGGCATTATACGTGGGGGGTATTGTCTCCGCTTCCGCTGTGTCACCAGGCTGTCGGGGGTCTCGCGAGGCGGCGAGAGAGACCCGGTTGACGTGATCGCGGGCCGCGGCGTGTGCCGCTTCGTTTCCCTTGAGCCCCTAGTGCCCTGGTACTCACGTGACGCAGATTTAAGGGAGCGGAGTGCTTCTTTTCTGCAGAATTTTGACTGCCTCCACTGATATTTGGCCTCTCGTGTAATTGCGTACTGCGGATTGGGAGTCCGTGAAGACTGCGACCGCGTTCGTGCTCGTGGTGGTGGCGAGGGCGATCGCCGCTTCTTTCGCTCTCTCCGAGTTCCGCACCCTGACTGTGGCGGATGCCAGTTCTTTGCCTCTCGAGTCAACCACAGTCAGGGCGTAAGTGGTTTTTCCCGGGTATTTGGACGCATCTACGTAGCGAGCATCTGGATCGTGCTTGTGGCGTCTTCGGATGGCGTCGACTCGAGTGAGCCGGCGTCCCCGATGATGCTCGGGAGGCATGTTGCGCGGTAGTTTGTTGATGCTCAGGGATTCTCTTAGCATGGCGGTATCTTGACCTTGCGGTCCGCGTCGAAGATGTAGCGTTCTCCGTAGCCGAGGCGCGCAAGGACCGATCTGTCCGTAGGCGTGAGCTTCAGCCTCTCGAGTTGGTTGGTCTTCTGGGCTTCCACCAGCTCTGGCCAGGTGTTATGAGCACCCATTTTGAGATATCGGGTGGTAGATGCCACGGGTGGTAGACCCATGGCGAGCTTCGTAGCTTTGCGGATGATGACATTGAGCTTCTCGACTTCGCAATTCTTGAGAGCCAGGTACGGGGTTGCGTACGTTATTCTGCTGGTCAATAGAGCTTGAACGACTCTCAGGGTGTCTTGCTTCTTGAGGCCACTGCGTCGATTGGCTACTCTCCTTACGAGGTGTGTGAGTTGGGAGATTGTGCGTTGGAGCCGTGTGAGCGTGGCGACTCCTGATCCGTCTCGGTGCAGGTGCAAGCCGAGTACTCGAAGTGAGGCGACCTTCGGTATTTGGATACCGTTGAGCGTGACGCATGGGTCTGGAGCTCCGCAGGTTGGAGGTCTTCCCCTCGTGCGTGCCTTGAGTACGAGTAGCTCCGATTTCTCAGGTGCGCAGTGGAGGCCGCAGCTATCAAGGTAGTGCCCGATAACATCAATCGGTTCTTGAAGTCAACGTTCTTGCTCTTCAGTGCTCGTTCCTCGCGTCCAGAGCGTGATGTCGTCCGCGTAGAAGGCGTGACGCAGGCCTGGGATGTTTTCGAGAAGCCGGGGGAGCTTGAGGAGTGCCACGTTGAATAGGAGGGGCGACACGACGGAGCCTTGCGGCGTTCCCCTGTTGGGCAGCTTGAATTCTTTACTGCGTAAGTTGGATATCCCCACCGTGGCCGTCGGGCCGGTAGGAAGTTACGGACATAGCGTAGGTCTTTGAACCGCAGGCGGTCTCCACGAGGTTTTGTAGTTTTGCTTTGTGGCTTACATTGTCAAATGCGCCCTTCACGTCGATGGCAAGGACGCACGACTTGTTATTCTTGCTGAGGTGGTCAATGAGGCCATCCTTTAGGAGAATAAAGACGTCTTGCGTAGAGAGAAGCTGGCGGAAGCCGAACATGGTGTCGGGATAGTGCCAATTGTCTTCGAGGTGCGATGTCAGCCGGTCGTGGACCATTTGCTGAAACAGCTTACCAACGCACGAAGTGAGAGAGATTGGTCTCAGGTTCTCGAGAGCTGTAGGCTTGTTGGGCTTTGGTATCATGAGCACTTCCGAGTGCTTCCACGCGGCTGGCAGCTCTCCTTTGTCCCAGCACTCGTTGTAATACCAGAGGAGAGCCGTCAAGGCCTGTTGGGGCAGCTGTCGTAGGTGCTTGTTCACTATCCTGTCCTTGCCTGGGCTCGTGTTTCGCGTGAGCTTGGAGATGGCTGCTTGGAGCTCTGCTGGTGTAAAGGGCCGGTCCAAGACAGCGTTGAGTCTGCCTTCATATTCTTTGAGTGGTGGGGTTGTCGCTGGTTGGGAGGGACCGCGGAGCTTGTTGCATAGTTCGCGGAGTAGGTCTTCCTCTGAGCCGTCGTAGTTGTGTGCTAATCGACGGATGTGTTGCCGTTGCTGGGTCTTGGTGGGGCCTTCGTCGAGGAGAGCGCGCAGCAGGTGCCACATTTTCTTGGTACTGAGCGTGCGCTGAAGCTTATCGCAGAAGGCACGCCAGTAGTGTCTCGCTAGCTGTTCAGCATATTCTTGCGACTGTTGTGTCAATAGGGCGATTCTTTTCCTGAGTTGCTTGTTGAGTTTCTGCCCCTTCCTTCTCTTGAGTAGGGCCCTTCTGGCCTCCCAGACGTGGAGTAGGTGGGTGTCTATGGCGGGGTGGTCGTCATCAAGTTGGATGATTTTTGTGAACCGTTCGGCGGTATCCAGGATCTGTTTGAGCCAGGCATCGATGTCCGATATGGTGGTTTGATCGTCGAGCTCGGTTCTGAAGGCATTCCATTCCGTTAGTCTTGCCGTGCCAGTCCTGGCCGGTCGAGGTGCGTGCTCGATGTCGAGTTGAACGATGTGGTGGTCACTACCAAGAGTGTCTGGGAGACAGGTCCAGATCGCGTTCTTCACGTCCCGCGTAAAGGTAAGGTCGGGGTTGGTGTCTCTTGAGACGCTGTTTCCGACTCTCGTAGGCTGGAGCGAATCGTTCCACAACGTGAGGCCGTGTTGCTGAGCGGCGTCGTGGACTCTCGCGCCTTTCTTCGTGGTGGTGGCATAGCCCCAGGCGGTGTGCGTGGCGTTAAAGTCCCCTACGACTACGAGCCGGTGGCCTCTTGCGCGTTTTCGGAGTTCGCGGATGAAGTGATCGTAGTCCGCGAGCTGGTCTCGCGTTGGGCTGTATACGTTAGCCACGTAGAGGCTTGGTGCGACTTACGCTCGGCTTTGATTTCCACGATAGTGTTCTCAATCGTGGTATCTTATATCCTGTGTTCTTGGGCTGTAATTGTCTTCTTGAGATGTATGGCAGTTCTTGTGGTTATATTGAGGGTGTTGTATCCTGGAAGCCTAACTTTTTTGGTGTTGGTCTCTTGGAGGGCGATGATGTCTGGTTGATTTGTCTTTAGATATATTCTTGTAGATTTGCTAAGCGGGGTCTGTAGGATCTACAGTTTCAGTGCCAGATGCAAAAAGTCGATTGCGAAATGGGCGTTTTGCAGTTAGAGTTTGCCATCCACAGGAGTCCCAGGTGCGTTAACGTGCTCCCGTTCAAGAGAGTTCGAGCGAGAAGGCGTCTTGCTGTGTGGCCGTCATTTCTTCCTTCCGTGCCCTTCCTCAAGTTCCGCGAGGCTTATGTAGTTGTTCTTGACATGGGCTATGAAGTTAGTGAGCTGGGATTTCATCTCATTGATTTGGGCTGTATGTGTGCCCATGTTGTGGCTGAGTGTCGTGAACTTGTTGCCAATTTGGGTATGGATTTGCTGCAATTTCGCTTGTAAGATTGCTTCGAGCTTGGACTCAACTATTACTGTGAGCTTCGATTCAATTAGAGCCTCGAGTTTCGTTTTGATGACCTGTACAATCTTCTTCTCCACGACAGCTTCAACTTCTTGTTTCGTGAGGTTCTTGGCTTGTTGTTTAGCTAGTTGCTGTTCTTGACATAATTGAGTGAGCTTCTCAATGTTGTCATTCTGCTTGTGTATAATTTGTTCTCGTTCTTGGCATAGTTGTGTGAGCTTGTCGATGACGGCGCCTTGGCTTTGGATCTGGTCGCGAAGGCTTTGCAGCGCCTTCTGCTGATTTCGAACAACGTTCTCCAGAGCCCTGAGCGCCGCCGTGTCTGTAGCCGAGAAATCCGAAGTGCTCGTGTTGTGAGAGTAACCCCGCGCTGCAGCAGCATAGTTGACTCGTTGAACGGAGCGCGTTCGGGATCTCGTGCCAGACTTGGACCTCGATGGTACGATAGAGCTAGACCTAGACCTAGACTTAGACTTGCTTCGGCCGGCATGACGTCGCGGTGCACTGCCCGAGCTTGTGGACGGGTTCTCTAGCTTGAGAATATCGTCATTCGCTGAGGAAATTCCAATGGCTGTCTCGGTCTTTTGCCTTGTTAAGTTGTTGTCTCACTTGGTAAGGTGGTGGGTTGGGTCTTAGCTTCTTCTTGCACTTCTTTACGGCGGTCTCGTGTGCTTCTTCGCATATTTTGCACTTGGGTAGGCATTCATGATCCTCGAGTACTTCGTCTTGTCCGCACTTGTAGCAGAAGCGTTTTCTGTGACTGGGGAAGATGTCTTGTCTATGTCCAAGAGCACCACACGTCCGGCAGTACTGCACGGACTTTCGATAGGACTTACAGCGATAGTCCCCACTTTGGTAGGTGATGTAGTACGGGACGTATGGCCCGTCGAAAGTGATGACGGCCGTGGAAGATCGACCGAGCATGCGTGCACCGAGAACTGTGTATCTCGAATCGACTCTCAGGCCAGCTACGATTTCGGCACTACTGGTACCTGGCAGGAGACCATAGATAACGCCTCTGCTTACATCCTCGGGATATCTCACGTGGGGGTTCACTTTGAAGAAGGTGCCGCCTAACTCGATGGTCGTTTTGCTTTAGAGTTTGGTTGCACGCTGAGTGTCGGCGGTACTCGCAATGATGACGTTTTCTACCCTCTGGGTCTGAACTCGAACGTTATCGTGGAAATCCTGTTGCGTGAGGCTGCTGGATCTTCCGATGGCGTGGGTGACTGTGGTTAGGCTCCATTTCGATAAGTCGAGTCTGACTTGTGGCCTGTAGACAATCTTGAGGTCGTCGGTTGGGAAAGGCGGCATCTGCTGGTTGCGTTGTTTTGACGGTTGCGGTGAGGGCTTATGGTCTTGTTTCGGCATTTCGTTTTGCGCTTTTATGGGTTCCGATGCTTGTTTTCTCTTGCGTCCGACTTGCAGCCATTCAATGTGTTGGTTTTTGGTTGTTTTCCCCGCTGTTAGCATCGTAGGGCCGTGCCGACGTCATTGCGGAATTCGCGTCCGTCCCATCGGTTTGCATTCTTGTCGGTTGCTCTTGTAGCTGGGTAGCCATCTGTTTTCCTCGAATGTATAGGCCGCGGAGACCAGGTGGTGTTTTCCTGGACGCTTTCTTCCTCGATGTAGGCACGCGACGCTCTCAATCGGACGCCGTGCGCATGCCACGCGGGCACGAGCCGAGCGTGTCCACGCACTCGGCAGGCTACCGCGGCGTTAGGGTTAGCACGGAGGGTTGCAGCCTCGAGATGTCAACAGTTCGATTCCGGTAGGAGATGTCCACTCACTGCTTAGTGGCAGGTGTCAGTCGGTTCCTTGTGACTTGCTGAATCGGCGAGTACAAAAATGTCACAGTTTCACCCTAAGGGCGAAGCAATGAATGCGATAGCAACACAGCAATGTCATACGAAGTAAGGTGAGCGGCTTTGGTAGCAATATGAATTGTAGTAAACATGAGCTGATTAAGTAAGGAGGTGTGCTGCGGCGTAAGTAGACCGACATGACGAGACACTCGATGACCACGAGAAGGCGCGTGTGAAACGGTGGTGTTGATGAGAAGCGCTTGCCGTGGGCAGCGCGTGCGAAGGGACATACCTGTAGCGCTGCACTGCCGATCCGGGCAGTATTGCATGTGTAGCGTGCGTTGGAAAATGTGGCCCGACTATTACTAACTGAATGAACAAGCGTGGTGTGAGCACGCACAAACAAACATGAATAGATCACACTGAATGACTGCAGACAACGACTGTCAAAACTCTGGCAGCAAGCGCATACGCCGCAGCGGGCGAAGGTACGTGCGGTCTATCGCTTCAACGGAAACTGAGCGGGGAATGCACAGCGCATGCAAAGGTCACAGCCGTGTGGAGATAAGAGACCATGCGGGCGAGCGACGAGCACGGTTGTTGGCAGAGTAGAAGTGCCCCCCCCCCGCTCCCTCCGGCGCTGGCTTCCCGCTTCCTTGCTTGCGCGTGAGAGATTGAGTGCGTTCGCTCTCCATGATAGCGCGCGTCCCCGCACGCTTCCGCTCGGGCATATGGCGCGCGGCGAAGATTTCATCTATACGGAACCTCAAGGCGACGGCGACGGTGACGCCGACGGCAGAAATCCGGTTGAAGTATCTATATAATTGCTATCGCAATAAAACCAAGCACTTTGCTAGCCTTGGACCATGGAAAATAGCGTGAAAGCAGGAGCCCATGTGGAGCGCTAGCACACTCCGTGACCTCCTGGCGGCATTTCTCACGTGGGATGATGGATCCGTAAATCGGCCGGTGAAGCTCGAATGAACCGTACTTCCACCAAGCCGTTGATGCGCAGTCATCGTCCATGAAGCAGCGAAATCCTGCAGAAACAACAATGGTCTGAGCTGCATGTCGGCCAGCGTGCGGGCGCCGTATCCCACCCAGTCAAGGTGCCACGCAGTTACATACCCTAGCCCCGGGTCAAGTGGTTCACAACGCACATCGAGACTTGTGACGACGTCATCGTCGAAGAAACTGTCCCAGTGAGCCTCGCAGTATTCATCTTCCAGCGATGAATATGCGTCGGTTCTTGGCATGTGCGATGATGGATCCGTAAACCGGCCGGTGAAGCTCGAATAAACCGTACTTCTACCAAGCGGTTGATGCGCAGTCACCGTAGACGAAGCAGCGAAATCCTGCAGAAACAACAATGGTCTGAGATGCATGTCGACCAGCGTGCCGGCTCGAAATTGAGTTAACGTTAAGACAGAGTTAATTCAAGCACTCCAACCGACAACCTTCGGTGGTAGTTGAACCCACGATCTTTTCTGATAATTAGGGAGCACTTAATTAGGTTAACATTTAATTAAGGCAGCGTCAAATAAGGTGTTCGAACCCACGACCTTTAGTAGAAGAAAACAAGTAATAAGAAGTAACAACGCATTCCGATGATAATTTCAAGTAATATAATGGATGT
Organism: Dermacentor silvarum; assembly: GCF_013339745.2. Lineage (NCBI taxonomy): Eukaryota > Metazoa > Arthropoda > Arachnida > Ixodida > Ixodidae > Dermacentor > Dermacentor silvarum. The sequence goes on along the minus strand of NC_051155.1, from coordinate 10,578,758 downwards.
CTCTTGAGCGCGCAGGCTTTCGCCTTCACCCTATTTGGCGTATGGTAAAGTGACTGTCATTTTCAGTTCGATTGAATCAACAGATTAAACAAATTCCTGATGTTGCCTTGAATAATTGTCTAAGTCATGTATGATTGAGTGACGTCACAGCGCTGCCTTAACGCACTTGCTCGATTGACGTCGGCTCTCCGGCTGGGAGAGCGGCGTCCACCAGAATGACAAAGGGCATTTGTTTCAAATTTGAGCTCTTTCCGTGGTGGGTATTGATTTCGCAGATACTTTTGTTAGCGCGCATTGTATGCACTGCGTTTGTCTGATCAAAGTTGCCAGACCTGGTGGGGCGCCCTTTAACGGGAGCTTTCGCTATATTCACGGGCCGTGGTTGCTTAGTGGCTATGGTGTTGGGTTACTAAGCATGAGATGCTTGCTAAGCATGAATCCCGGTGGCCCCATTTATATGTGAGATTTAGGTGCTCGGTAAAGAACCCAGGTGGTCCAAATTATTAAGGAGTCTCCCGCTACGGCACGCCTCCCAATCAGATCGTGCTTTTCGCATGTCAAACCCAATAATGTAATTTTAGCCTTTGCCATATTTTTGAAAATGGCATGCTTTTCGCGCTTTAACCTGCGAATCCTCCGTATAATGACGGAAATTTCTCACAGTGTATGTGTTTACTTAAAACTCATTATTTGTAAAGACCAGCTGTGTTTCTTCCCTGCAGGTCAGAAAAAGAAAACAATAGCGGTGAAGTCGAGGAAGCGAATCATCCTGTCACACTGCGGTCCAGGGTTTATCTGTACTATATTCGTTTCTTTCCGTCTCATTTCTTTTGCGGCAGTGTCGTGAACCTGGCGAGCACATTTTTGCCCTTTAGATATAATAATGGCAAATGACATCAAGCCACGCGTCCTCAGGACCACTGGACGTGCGATTAATGCGCTGTTTCTACAGTACGTTCATTTTGTTCTTACTTGTTCTCTGTAGCGCATGTAAAGCTGGTTGGATGGAACAGCGCCAGAGCGCGGACCGGTGTGATTTGCCGCATCCGCCATCACTCCTGACCCCACGGTCAGATGCCCGTGGCAGTCCCGCAGTAGCGATGGCCCTGTCGTCTTGCATGGTCATATGAAAATGCTGTAAAAGGCTGTCGCCAAGTCTCGAAAACTGCCGCATACACAAATGAGCAAAGAACAAAAAAATCCGGCAGATCCCACGCCCTGTGGGAATCGATGATATGCGATGCAGTGTGCGGGGAGCCTACCAAGTTAACGGAACGACCATGAGAGCGCCAAGACGTAGGCGTCTCTTTCGTGACCTAGATGACAGGCATGTCATGACATTCATGTCATGAGCCCTCAGGAATCCCTTAATCTACACCTAAGAGACCTTAAAGCGAAAGGCTTTGTCATGCTCATGACCATGGCTTCGACCATCAACCTTTAGCCTTTTCCTACATTAGTACCACATCCGAACCCATTCCACGGCTTCCTGAGCGCAAATTTTTTTTTCGCTGAGTCATTCTCATTTTTGCTGAATCATGCTCATGATTATGACTTCTACTATCATAGTGTTTCCTTCACTTAGTGCCCACGTCTGAACTCATTCCAGTAGGAAGTACAACCTTAGTAGGTTGTACTTCCTTAGCCGCACGCTTTTATGCTTTCCCGTGTGCTAGGGGGGTCTGGGCACCTCAAGCTGTTCTTACAGCTTTTACCTGCCCTCCTCGTAACTTTTTCTTGTTGCGGAATAAAATTCAATTCAATTCAATTCAATAATTCTTTTTTTCGCTGAGTCATTGTCATTTTCGCTGAGTTATGCTGTTGACTATGACTTCTACCACCATCCTTTAGCGTTCGCTTCACTTAGTGCCCACGTCCGAACCCATGTCAGTGGTCTTTGAGTGTTTTAATTGTAGCGAAGCATTGGAGCTCAGAAGTGGGTCGTCCGCTCTAGTGCCTTCTAGTTGGTCGTTTTCTTCGGCTCTCGAGCGCCGCTCGTACTGAGAGTCCGTGCTGCGCTTTTTGGACAGTCGCCCTTGCGCTGCTTTACGTGTCGTCCAATAAACACCCTTATAAATTGGTGGAGGTGCTGTACCCTCAAAACCGCTCCGAAACCCCTTCGATGCCCCAGGAGCTTCGATCGCGTGCACTACCATCCGCCAAGCCGCAAGACGCCTTCCAGCTAACGCCTCCTCCCGCACCTCCCGCCTGTGCTGGTGTCCCTCGTCAATGCGACCCACCTATCTTCACTGGCGCGGATGGCACTGACATGGAGGACTGGCTCGCTATCTACGAGCGCGTGAGTGTACCCAACAAATGGGACGAGGTAGAAAAATTGAGCACCTTGGTCTTTTACCTGGCAGGAGTAGCAAGTCTGTGATACACCGACCACGAATCCGATTTCCCGCCCTGGTCATTCGGCTCTCGAGCACCGCTCGTGCTGAGAATCCGTGCTGCGCTTTTTGGACTGTCGCTCTTGCGCTGCTTTACGTGCCGTCCAATAAACACCCTTATAATATTTTTTTGCTGAGTCATTGTCATCTTTAATTAGTCATGCTCATGACTATGACTTCTACCACCATCCTTTACAGTTTCCTTCACTTAGTACGCACGTGCGAACCCATTTTAGTGGTGTCTGAGTTTTGATCTTTTTTCTCTGAATCATTGGTCATTTATGCGGAGTCATGCTCATGACAATGATTTCTACCATCATACTTTAGTGTTTCCTTCACTTAGTGCCCACGTCCGAACGCATTCCAGTGGTTTTTGAGAGTTAATCTTTTTTCGCCGAGTCATTGTCATGACCTACATGACACGCATATCATGGTATTTATGTCATGACCTATCACTTATGTTTGTCATACACTCCTGTCATAGTATGCCAATTTTGGTACCTACCAAGTTAACAAAACGACCAGGAGAGCACCAAGGCGTATGCAGCTGTTTCATGAACTGCATGACACGCATGTCCTCACATTCATGTCATGACATATCATTTATGTTCGTCGTGTACTCTTGTCATAGTATGCCAGCTTTGGTGCATACAAAGTTAAGGGAACGACTATGAGAGCACAAAGACGTAGGCGGCTAGATAGATAGATAGATAGATACTGTTAAAGTAGCAAATGTTCGCCAAGAAATGCTTCGCATTTATTATTTAGTGAATTGTTGTACAACTCAGGTACCCAGCGTAACGATCGGTGGAAATCTTGCAGCAACGCCAACAATGCGACCGACTTGCAATAGTTTTTGTACTTGAATAATTTACCACTGACTGCAAGCGTTCGAGCTTTCTGCGGCATGAGTTCTGTTGATTTCAACTCTTCTAAAAACCAATTTCGGGTGCTCTACACACGTTCTACTCCAAAATTTAGTCAATAACGTATTGAACAAAAGCAGTCACTGCATGTTTCGCTAGAAAAGTGAGCATCCAGCCGCGTTGGCACCATCGAAGTGCGCTACTGCATTCTCTATCACTCTCTCCCGGGCGGCTGTATATCTTGAAATACATCTGCGACGGGGGCCGAGTGTTTCCTGCCGGTGCTTTCGGGACGCTCGCTGCAGCTACCGCGCTTACTCACTAAAGTGAGTTTCCGAGTTCATGTTTGCTTGCACGCGCGTGACACCATGCTTGTTAATTTAGTTAGTATGCCTATGTGTACAAGTTTATGCGACCTACAATCCTTACTTCGTATAGCTGTCCACTAGTTTGCTATCTCAATCGATTTTTCGCCTTTCGGGTGAAATGGCGATTTTTTTCATTTTAAGCATATGCGCTGTGGAATCAGATGCGGCAGTTGTTACAGCAATGATGGTCTGCGCAGGCTGCGCCGAAACAGGCACGCTGCTACACCACACACGGAGAATAAGCGCCGAAGCGAAGGAAACACTTTGAGCTGTTCAGCATGGTTATGCTCGAGACATTCTAACATGAACCATAGAAGAACCAATGCGAAACGTGGGACGTATTTGTGTAAAAACACGGCCGAATCTGTGTACCGTATCTGTGAAGAAAGCTGGAGGGAGACGTCGGACGACCACAGCCAACGACAAAAGGGTGGACAAAAATGGCGCACCATCTCACCTCAGTGCAGATATTCAAGAAAAAAAGTATGGGGTTTTGCGTGCCATAACCACGATCCGATTATGAGTCAAGCCGTAGTGGGGGACTCCGGAATAATTTGGACCACTGGGGGTACTTCAACGTGCACCTAAATCTAAGTACACGGGTGTTTTCACTTTTTACTCTCACCGAAATGCGGTAGATATTCGTGAGATACCAGCCAAAAATTAAAAGTGCCACATAGTACTTCGTTTGCTAGGTAGAACGCGCAGTCTACACAGTCGAAATGCTGCCCGCTTGCTCTGGCTTTGCAGTTGCTCTTAACTCAACAGCATCGATCTAATTATTCACCGTAGGCAGTTCAAAGCTCAAGTATTGAGCTAGCTTGGCTCAACCCGCAGAAGTGTTGTAGTGTTTTTGTTTAAGTGTTCGAAAACGAATGCGTGAGGACATCAAGTGGAGGTTATGATAAACACAGGCTTGCCTGTCCAACTATAAGGACAGAATACTACGTGTTTGACACAATTTCCGCTGGTTTAACATGTTTGAAATACGTAGACACTTGTACAGCTATTTACGCTCTCCTAAAAGAGACCTTGTGTAAATCACAGGCACCTCGACTTCATCAACTTGATGGCGTACGACCTGGATTTTTTCCACCGTTGGCGCCCAAACACCAGCCATCACAGCCCCCTATTTCCCAAGCTGCTTAACAAGCAAGAGGAACGAACAACGCACAGTGTGGTGAGTTGACGTTGCGATTACCCTTCCGCAGGATGCACTATAATGTGCTCACATGTCATTCCCACGTATTTTGAAATTAGTTTTACCACTTCTTCAATACTCAGAAAAAGAGGTGACTTTGCCTGCTTACCAGATTGCTTAATTAAAGAACGTATCGTATTCAGGAAACGTGCAATGGAGTAAGTGAGCACATTGGACACTTAAGTCCCGAAATGTCGTGAATTAGCTTCAACGATTTCGTGTGCTTGGGGCGACAGCTTGAACGGTGGTAAAATTGGCCACTCTGTTGCTGTCTTTTGCCACTTCCTTTGGTTGAGGACTGTGCACTGGTATGTTGATGGCCAAGGCGAATCTGAGCGAGGCCTGAGTAGAACTGGCATATTTTATTTTGTTTTTATTGGAGCGCAGCTTTTAGGAGTGCGATCCTGTGGCAAGCCTCGGCGTTGTTTCACAAGCTGAGTTTTTTGGTGGGCTCAATTCACTTGATAGCGATTTCAACAATGCGACTGATGCGACGCCCAGGGTTGCTTGCTGCCAGGTTTTGTCATACACACCGCACAGTGTTTTAATGCAATGAAAAAGACGTGCGCGTTGTAAGATAAGTGACCTCTCTTTACTAGGACCAAATAATATGTGTGTTTTGTAATTTAAAAGCGTTTTGAAGTTTAAATTTGCTTTGGAGTGCGCAACGGTGGTTCGTATGCATGACGTACATAAACAGCTGTTCGCAGCTGGTTGTTCAGCTCTGTCTCATGTGCCTTTTATGTGTCGCTCTGCCTGAATAGGATGAAAAGCCCGCAATATATTCAAGGTTTATTGGTTTATGCGTTGAAAAAAAATCTGCATGAGTGAAGATACTACTTAACGTGAATAGAGTTTCGAAAACAAATTGACCCTGTTTATTCAAGCCACGGAGTTAAATATGCTGTCGTAGAAAATTCATTACGATAGTCTGCCCGCTTGGCATTTCAAATTTAATAAGCAAGTGAGGCAGGGTATAAGCTTTAGAGATGCATCGGGAAGTTTACGCGTGTGGAAAATTGACAAGAATGCATGTAAACCGTCATGCGTTCAGCGCAATGTTGAAACTTCCGGTACTTTGCTACGTTGTCATTTGCTCTTGCAGAGGTTGCAATTATTTTATCTGCTCCGTACGCGCGATTTTTGTATACTACTCAACAAATTAAAATTGTGACGACCCCAGAAGGCCATGTCGTCTCGTGGGGATCGAACATCTCGTATTATTGGGAACTGGCATAGGCATACGAAGCAAAGGTGAAAATGCACTTGGTTTGCTACGTAGCGCGTCAACCAGCGCATAGATATGGGAGCAAGGAACCGCCGGCACAAGTTTTTTATTCCCCCTTCGCGTACGTACCGGATTCAGCAATCCACCTCCGCGCGCATCGCACTTGTTGAGCAAGGCGCCATTTTTCCAAAACAGACCGCGACATAACTTTCGGCGCAATTTCGACGGAAAATCCGCAGCGATAGCTTCGACGTTG
>NC_051155.1:10505065-10572346 GCF_013339745.2 Dermacentor silvarum | reverse complement strand
GCCGCATTTAGTCAACTGCCTGACGCGCGTTTTCTCGGATTCGCGATCGTGCGGCGAATTCATTTGCTAGCACTGCAGCACGTTCTAAGCCTTTCTCGCCCGACTTATCTTGAATCCAGACGCATCTCTTCGTCTCAAGGACCCATAGAACTGCTCCATGCAGATTAGCTCAACAACCTTGTCGGGACAACCGAACGCATCTTCCCTTTTAGCCACTCAATAAATTGGCTTTCAGTTTGTAAGTGAAATCTTGAAAAGACTTGCCCGGTGTCCTAGCTGCCTCCCGAAAACGGCGGCGGAAAGCCTCCGCTGAGAGCCGATACTTCCTTAGCAACGCATCTTTTACTTTCTGATAATCCTCTGACTCGTCCTTCGTTAGCCTTGCACTTATTTCGGTTGCTTCGCCAGGAAGAACGGTCAAAATCTGTTGCGGCCAACTCTCTAGTGCCAACCCGTTTTTCTCGCAGGTTCGTTCAAAAGTAACGAGAAAACAAACCACGTCATCGTTCACTTTGTACGACGGCATGAGATCCGTTATCTTCACTCCTGCTTCACCTGAACGTCTTCATCTACTGAGAGGTTATTTGCTGATTGCCTGGCCAGATCCCGCTGCACGTCTAGTTCTTTTAGCCTTAGTTCGTGAGCTCTCTGTTCCTCGCGTTCCCTTCCTTCTGCAGCTCTCTGTTCCTCGCGTTCGTTTCTTTCTGCCGCTTCCTTTTGATCAGCTCTCTGCCTTTCTCTTTCCTCTGCAGCGTTTTGTTCAGCTTTCTCAGCTCTTTGCCTTTTCTCTTGTGCAGCGTTTTGCTCAGCTTTCTCAGCTCGTTTCTCTATCTCTTCCCATGCTTCTGAAATTTCGTCCTCAAGAGCCCCGCACTTCTCAATCGCCTCAATAAGCTGTGGCTTTCTCTGACTTTTCCCGATCTCAATTCCCAAACTCTTCACAAAGTAATAACAACTCTGGCTTTTTCCGTTTGCCCAAATCCATGGTCAATGCCGAACGAGGACTTTCTTACTCTGCTGTGACGTGAGGAAGCTTTCAACAGGAGCCTGCGCGTACAGAAACTAATTCGACGTTTTGGAAAACACACAAGCTAAAACCTGGAAAATTCTCAAAGTCAAGCGCTCACCATTCTGCTGAAGCCAGGACGATAGGTGGAGTATCCCATTGCTGCCAACCAGCTGATATAATCTCGACCGGGTGAGGTGGGTCGTCACCGCAGGAATCAAGAGACGACGACGAAGGCGGGCTTCGTGTGATGAAAAATAGAAAGAGATTGTATTCACTTCATTGGTACATGGTTTGACTCTATCCGAGTCTCGAGCGGTTCTGTCTAACATGGGGGCCAGGACGGCCTTAAATCCCCTCGTGGTGGCCGATGTTTTCCTTCGGGGAGTCCTCTCTCCGGTGGTCAAGTTGACGACCTCCTCTCCCTCGGGTGCTCCTTCTTGGTAGCTCGCCGTTTTCGTCTGATCCGGTCGTAGAGGTGAGACGTTTTCTCGGGGATGAAGGGGATTATCTCGTCACGGCAAAAGCGCTGGGGCTTGCTTCCCACACTTGAGAGATAGAGATTCCAGGAAGATCATAACCTGCCGATGACTCCTTCGGGGAACTTGTGGAAGTGTCAGACTCTGTCGGGTGGTCAAGTTGCAACCTCCTCCCCCTCAGGTCCTCTTCTTTGGTAGCTCGCCCTTTTCGCCTGCTCCGGTCGTAGAGGTGAGACGCTTTCTCGAGGATGAAAGAGGATTATCTCGTCACGGGAAATGCGCTCGGGCTTGTTTCCCACATTTGACAGTGCAGTTCCAAGCCGATCATAACAGTAGCAATATATCGCCAGAGACTCTATATAGAGCATCGAGTGACGGATCATGCCAAATGAGTGTGTCTTTCTCCGGTCAATAGAGCTGCATCGACGAGGAGGTGCTTGGCAGCCGTTCAGTGAAGCCCTGCCCAAAGTATGTTTTACAACCGAGAAACAGGAAATCCTAACCGATGCGCAGTTTACTGCGTCTGCTCAATTCCCTCCCTTAGTATAGTTGGCAAGTTAAATTCTCCAAGCCAATCAACGCATACATAGATTGACTATCAGAATCAGAATCAGTTTATTCAATACAAAAAACGGGGTTAATTACATGGTAAGTATATACAGAAGGAGGTCCCGTAGTTAAAAACTGAAATGGGACCTCCTATGCATGATGACAAGAATTATTAATACAAACAAACAATGGCAACATGTAAAGTTTACGATAATACAGGTTTTTTTTTGAAAGACAAGGCATAAATAAAAAAAATGCAGCAGTTAATGCATAAGAACAAGGTTGCAGATCACTGAATAATAGGCAGAACTACAAAGGGTGCTTTTCCAAGGCGATGAAAAGAATGCAGGAAATAAATATAGAAACACAGTTAAAGTTAAAAAAAAAGAAAGAAGAACATACTACACTGAAAAATGGGAGTCGGATAAAGCTAAAAGAAAGCGCTTAAGTTCAGTATGAAACCGGTGAGATTTCAACAATTTAAAAGGAAATGGTAATGTGTTCCAGAGGGATATAGCTGAAAGTGTAATGACTGCTTGCCGTAGTTGGTGCGAACGCTGGGTAATATAAGTTCATATTGTCTGCAAATCTAGTATTATTTATATTAATAAGAGACGTCGTTGGTATGATGGTTACTGGAAGATTATTGTTTATGGCCCTAAAAATAAAAATGGCGAGGTTGTATTTAACAAGATCAGTCACATTCAAAATGTTATGAGCATGTAATAACTCACTAGCGTTAATGCTACGAGATGAAAATGTTATTAGACGAATAGCTCGATTTTGAATGACTTGCAATGACATTAGGTGACTGCTATAGTGTTTCCCCATGATTCAATGTTATAGTTGATATGAGAATGAACGAAAGCATAATACAGTGACATTAGAGTAGAAAATGAGAAATAAGGTCTTGATTTAATTAGAGCGCGTATTCCATATGCCATTTTCTTTTTTACGTTAGCTATGTGAAGATTAAATTTAAGGTGGCGATCGAATTCCACACCTAAATAGGAGCAATTATGAACTGCAGTGATTAGGTGATTGTTGATGGAAATGGATTGACGGTGGTCAGGCGATCTCTGATGCGAGGTGAAGACGACAAAATTGGTCTTATTATGGTTAATCTGCAGCTTATTCTGGTCACACCACGCGGAGATTGACAGAAGATCTTCGTTTAGTTTACTTGTTAGTGTTTTTACACAATTGTTAGAATTAAATATAGTAGTGTCATCAGCGTACAGAATGCACTTCGATGAGGAGAGGCAACTAGGCAGATCATTAATATAAATTAGAAAGAGTAGGGGATCTAATATGGACCCCTGCGGTACACCTATATTAGTAGTAGCTTCTTTAGAGTAGCACCCAGAAATGTTAACGACTTGTTTTCTATCTTGTAAGTAACTGCGGATTAGAAGTAGTGGCGGACCTGTTATTCCAATGGCTTCGAGCTTAGCGCAAAGAATTGCGTGATCAATAGTGTCGAAGGCCTTAGATAGGTCAACAAATATGGAGGCTGCAAATTTACCTTCATCAATTGCTTTTTTAAGGTAATCAGTAAGAGCTATAAGTGCTAGATTAGTTGAAAAACCAGGACGAAAGCCAAATTGATGGGGCGAAAGAATACTAAATTTATTTAAATACTTTGTTAGACGCTTTTCGATAACTTTTTCAATGACCTTATTAAAAAATGGAAGAACACAAATAGGTCTATAATTCTGCATGAGCCTGCGATCACCTTTTTTGAAAACAGGAATGACTCGACCGCGTTTAAGTTCACGTGGGAAGACACCGGTTTTAAATATGAGGTTAATGATAGCAGAGAGAACGTTAGCAATATGTTGTGCAATCATTTTAATATGGTAAGCGTTAATATTATCGAGGCCAGCGCTAGTGGCTTTAAGGGTCCTAATTATTGAAATTACTTCATCAGGCGTAGTTGGAAAAAGGAAAAATGAATGAGGTAGGCGGTTAAATGACATGTTACAGCATGAAGCGGAATCAGAAGTAGTATTGAAAAAAGCACCACAAAAGGCATTAGCAATATCAAGCGGATTACTGTATTCCCTGTTATTGTGAATGATCCTCGAAATGACGTTCTGGGTGTTACGATTTAAAAAGGTGTTAACAATTTCCCACTTTTTCCTAGTGTTATTACCACATTCTTCAATTTTATGTTCGTTATAATTCCTCTTCGCAATTCTCAGCTGAGCACAAAGTGAGTTGGAAAATTTTTTGTAACGGGCAAGTAGTTTAGTATTAAAAGGTTGTTTTTTAGTTTTTTTGTACAAATTTTCACGAGACCGCATTGCTTTCAGAAGGCTATCTGTAAGCCATGGGTTTTGCGGTGATGCTACCTTTTTTCTGCATTTTTGTTTATGGGAATGGGAGTTGAAAAGCAATGAAAGTGTCGACAGAAACTGTGAAAAAGCTGTTTGGGGGTCATTAGTTGATACAACATCCGACTAGTCAGTTTTAGTTAGACTAGTAAGGAAGATTTCTTTGTCAAGTACAATTCTGTAATATGAAGTGTTACCAAAGGTTGAGCGATTGCGAAAGCGTAGAACGATAGGGTAGTGATCGGTAAAGTCGGTGTTAACGATGCCTGCTTCCGGTGGGTCTGTTAAGTTCGATAATGCGTGATCAATCAAGGTGCCATCGACATTGTTAGGACAGCGAGTAGGGAGAGTAATTAAACATTCATACCCAAAACTATGAAAGTTGCTTGAATATTTAGAAGAATTAGATGAAGTGCTATCCAAGAGGTTAATGTTTATATCGCCCATGATTAGGCCATTGGAGTTAGCGCACGATGTCTTTTCCATGGTTCGATCGAGAGCACTACAGAAATCAGTAACTAAAGAAGAGGGTGAGCGATAAATGCAGCCAAACACTAAGTTCCTGTTGTCTATACCGAAGACGGGTGAGTCAAATTCCACAAATACTGATTCACAGTTAGTAATATTTAACTCCAAGTCATGCCGGCGTTTGTATGGAATATTAGATGAGACAAATATAGCTGCACCTCCGTGGTTACTCATCTCTCTGTGAGAATACTCAGAAACGTATGAGCTAAAAAAGAATAGGTCCCTGTCATCATGACTTAGCCAGGTTTCAGACACACATATTATTGAAAAGCTGTTGGTAAGTGTTGAAAAAAGGTTCTGATAATCATCGAAATGCTTTCGGAGACTTCTAGCATTGAAGTGAATGATTGAGTGGTACTCACGCGACATGAACTTATTCAGTGCAGATGTTGACAGGTAAGAATCCATGGTGGATGGTAATGACATTTAAGGGTCCCAATAGAGAGAGTTAGTTGAAAACAGATAGGTCAGACTCTTCAGCAATGCGACAAACGCGGCTCTCATTTGTCTTTCTAGCCTTAATCTGACAATTATCCGTCCACAAGTGCTTCCAGTTGTTCGCCTTTTTCAGCGCCAGTGCTTTGGAAAAGAGTGCCTTATTTTGGGGTGTCAAGTGGTCATTAACAAATATAGGGAAGTTACTGTCGTATCTGCCTATGTCACTCAGGCAAAGCCTTGCCTTTCGTGCCTTGCTGATGAAATCATTCTTTTTTGTTCGAGAACAGAATCTTGCAATTAAGTTCTTCTTTGCCTTATCTTTAGTAGACACTCTATGGACAACATCGAGATCAGTGGAAGTAACGGGACATCCAATTTTTCTGCCAATTGTCTCCAATACAGCAACGCAGTCCTCGCCCTGAGTACAGGGGATGCCCCTGATCTCGATGTTGTTAATGCGAGAGTACTGATCGAGTTCGGACACCCTGCGGGAAAGTGAGCAGTTTTCAGTTTTCAGGGCTTTGTTTTCTGCCACAAGTGAGGCTTTTTCACTGTGCAGCTTTTCAACCAGATCATTCAAAAATTTTAGACTGGACTCAAGACTGTCCACGTGCTTCTTTAGCTCCAGCACGTCAACCCCACTAGTCTTCATTTGCACGACAATCTTGTCAATAATGCGATCAGTCATACGATCAGTCTCATTAAGAAGCCTTGATTCCAGTTCGTCAATTCTTTTAGCGAGCTCAGCACAGGAGGGCATATCTAACAACACTCAGATATATAAAAAACACTAGAAACTCAATACCAGGATACAAGTAGCGAAAAAAAAAACAGTTAATGGCAGCAGCGGCAGTAACAGGATAACAAGGAAAACGACAGATGCTGTCGCTACCAACCTGTACGAGCAGAAAGGAGTGCGTGAGTCGTGCGCGAGCACTGCTGCCGCTGCTGCCAAGAATGGTCGATCGTAGGTGCAGGCGGCCTTTAAGTAGTGATGCCGGGGCAAGCCAGCACCACCTGGTGGTATTCTATGAAGATCTTGCTTGACGAGATAGCCTGCTGGATGACACGTGTGGTTGATCCAGCAGAAGCGCCAACTTCTGGTGGTCTTCGGTGAAGATCTTGCTTGACAAGATACCCTGTACGAGCAGAAAGGAGTGCGTGAGTCGTGCGCGAGCACTGCTGCCGCTGCTGCCAAGAATGGTCGATCGTAGGTGCAGGCGGCCTTTAAGTAGTGATGCCGGGGCAAGCCAGCACCACCTGGTGGTATTCTATGAAGATCTTGCTTGACGAGATAGCCTGCTGGATGACACGTGCGGTTGATCCAGCAGAAGCGTCAACTTCTGGTGGTCTTCGGTGAAGATCTTGCTTGACAAGATACCCTGTACGAGCAGAAAGGAGTGCGTGAGTCGTGCGCGAGCACTGCTGCCGCTGCTGCCAAGAATGGTCGATCGTAGGTGCAGGCGGCCTTTAAGTAGTGATGCCGGGGCAAGCCAGCACCACCTGGTGGTATTCTATGAAGATCTTGCTTGACGAGATAGCCTGCTGGATGACACGTGCGGTTGATCCAGCAGAAGCGCCAACTTCTGGTGGTCTTCGGTGAAGATCTTGCTTGACAAGATACCCTGTACGAGCAGAAAGGAGTGCGTGAGTCGTGCGCGAGCACTGCTGCCGCTGCTGCCAAGAATGGTAGCTCGCCATTCTACTATACGTAGCAATACATCGCTAGCGACTTTATATAGAACATTCCAGTGACGGAGCATGCAAATAGTGTGTCTTTCGCGGTCGATAGCGCTGCATCGATGAGGAGGTGCTTCAGCTGCCGCTCTGAGCCCTGCAGAAAGATAGTTTTAAACGGAGAAGCAGGAAATCCTATCCGATGCGCAGTTTACTACGTTGCTTATTGGTTCGTATTATTTATTATTATTATTATTATAGTATTATTTTATTATTATTATTATTATGAATTTAATATTATTAGTATTAGTTATATTATTCTTCTATTTATTCTTATTTATTTATTGTTCTTTATTCGCCAAATTTGACCTGGTTCTCAGTTTCGACTCAGTGAAGTCCTTGGTGCGGCCACTATCTGATTTGTTCTGCTTAATCGGTCACGGATGCGCTGAGTTCCGATAGATTTGTTCTTTCTGCGCACAAGGCTTGAAACGTAAGCTGTTTTGTACGTTGTAATACTTTGTACCAAATATTTACACCTAAATACTCGCTTATTCTTGTGGACTGTCACGAAACATTCAGCTTCGACCATCGTGCGCCATAGTTTAGTCCGTCGTTTATTGTGCGTATTACACTGCGCATATATTCAAGTGTGCACCCATTCGCTATTCTGATATGGCGGCGATCGAGTGGGCGTAAGTTTTCCTGCCGTTTGGCACGATGTGTATAGATAACGTGCGCGAAACTACTATGACAGGAAGCGCGCTACGGCCTTTGTCATCGTTAAACGAGTGGTACTCACTCTTGACGACGTTGGGGGATGAAGCCATTTCTTTGAAGGTTAGCGACACAAGGCGCGGATGAGAAATTTCTGTATCCTAGAGGAAAGCCGTAATCACGAAGTGCCGGTAACCGTTAGGACAGTGCAGCAGCGATCCGCGAACTTGGCCAACAGATTCATTCATTACTTAACATGCCAGTCACTATATTTTGCACCCCTCGTCGTGCAGCGCGATTGACCGGCGAAAGACACTCATTTGCATGGCTCCGTCACTTCGAATGCTTTATATAGATCACTATAGCGATGTATTGCTACATATAGTCACTCTATGTATGCGTTGATTGGCTTGGAGAATTTAACTTGCCAACTATACTAAGGGAGCGAATTGAGCAGACGCAGTAAACTGCGCATCGGTTAGGATTTCCTGCTTCTCGGTTGTAAAACATATCTTTCGGCAGGGCTTCACTGAGCGGCTGCTCAAGCACCTCCTCGTCGATGCAGCGCTATTGACCGGCGAAAGACACTGATTTGCATGCTCCGTCACTCGAATGCTCTATATAAAGTCACTATAGCGATGTATTGCTACATATAGTCACTCTATGTATGCGTTGATTGGCTTGGAGAATTTAACTTGCCAACTATACTAAGGGAGCGAATTGAGCATGACGCAGTAAACTGCGCATCGGTTAGGATTTCCTGCTTCTCGGTTGTAAAACATATCTTTCGGCAGGGCTTCACTGAACGGCTGCTCAAGCACCTCCTCGTCGATGCAGCGCTATTGACCGGCGAAAGACACTCATTTGCATGCTCCGTCACTCGAATGCTCTATATAGAGTCACTATAGCGATGTATTGCTACATATAGTCACTCTATGTATGCGTTGATTGGCTTGGAGAATTTAACTTGCCAACTATACTAAGGGAGGGAATTGAGCAGACGCAGTAAACTGCGCATCGGTTAGGATTTCCTGCTTCTCAGTTGTAAAACATATCTTTCGGCAGGGCTTCACTGAGCGGCTGCTCAAGCACCTCCTCGTCGATGCAGCGCTATTGACCGGCGAAAGACACTCATTTGCATGCTCCGTCACTCGAATGCTCTATATAGAGTCACTATAGCGATGTATTGCTACATATAGTCACTCTATGTATGCGTTGATTGGCTTGGAGAATTTAACTTGCCAACTATACTAAGGGAGCGAATTGAGCAGACGCAGTAAACTGCGCATCGGTTAGGATTTCCTGCTTCTCGGTTGTAAAACATATCTTTCGGCAGGGCTTCACTGAACGGCTGCTCAAGCACCTCCTCGTCGATGCAGCGCTATTGACCGGCGAAAGACACTCATTTGCATGCTCCGTCACTCGAATGCTCTATATAGAGTCACTATAGCGATGTATTGCTACATATAGTCACTCTATGTATGCGTTGATTGGCTTGGAGAATTTAACTTGCCAACTATACTAAGGGAGCGAATTGAGCAGACGCAGTAAACTGCGCATCGGTTAGGATTTCCTGCTTCTCGTTGTAAAACATATCTTTCGGCAGGGCTTCACTGAAGCGGCTGCTCAAGCACCTCCTCGTCGATGCAGCGCTATTGACCGGCGAAAGACACTCATTTGCATGCTCCGTCACTCGAATGCTCTATATAGAGTCACTATAGCGATGTATTGCTACATATAGTCACTCTATGTATGCGTTGATTGGCTTGGAGAATTTAACTTGCCAACTATACTAAGGGAGCGAATTGAGCAGACGCAGTAAACTGCGCATCGGTTAGGATTTCCTGCTTCTCAGTTGTAAAACATATCTTTCGGCAGGGCTTCACTGAACGGCTGCTCAAGCACCTCCTCGTCGATGCAGCGCTATTGACCGGCGAAAGACACTCATTTGCATGCTCCGTCACTCGAATGCTCTATATAGAGTCACTAGCGATGTATTGCTACATATAGTCACTCTATGTATGCGTTGATTGGCTTGGAGAATTTAACTTGCCAACTATACTAAGGGAGCGAATTGAGCAGACGCAGTAAACTGCGCATCGGTTAGGATTTCCTGCTTCTCCGTTGTAAAACATATCTTTCGGCAGGGCTTCACTGAAGCGGCTGCTCAAGCACCTCCTCGTCGATGCAGCGCTATTGACCGGCGAAAGACACTCATTTGCATGCTCCGTCACTCGAATGCTCTATATAGAGTCACTATAGCGATGTATTGCTACATATAGTCACTCTATGTATGCGTTGATTGGCTTGGAGAATTTAACTTGCCAACTATACTAAGGGAGCGAATTGAGCAGACGCAGTAAACTGCGCATCGGTTAGGATTTCCTGCTTCTCGTTGTAAAACATATCTTTCGGCAGGGCTTCACTGAGCGGCTGCTCAAGCACCTCCTCGTCGATGCAGCGCTATTGACCGGCGAAAGACACTCATTTGCATGCTCCGTCACTCGAATGCTCTATATAGAGTCACTATAGCGATGTATTGCTACATATAGTCACTCTATGTATGCGTTGATTGGCTTGGAGAATTTAACTTGCCAACTATACTAAGGGAGGGAATTGAGCAGACGCAGTAAACTGCGCATCGGTTAGGATTTCCTGCTTCTCGGTTGTAAAACATATCTTTCGGCAGGGCTTCACTGAACGGCTGCTCAAGCACCTCCTCGTCGATGCAGCGCTATTGACCGGCGAAAGAACACTCATTTGCATGCTCCGTCACTCGAATGCTCTATATAGAGTCACTAGCGATGTATTGCTACATATAGTCACTCTATGTATGCGTTGATTGGCTTGGAGAATTTAACTTGCCAACTATACTAAGGGAGGGAATTGAGCAGACGCAGTAAACTGCGCATCGGTTAGGATTTCCTGCTTCTCCGTTATAAAACATATCTTTCGGCAGGGCTTCACTGAGCGGCTGCTCAAGCACCTCCTCGTCGATGCAGCGCTATTGACCGGCGAAAGACACACTCATTTGCATGCTCCGTCACTCGAATGCTCTATATAGAGTCACTAGCGATGTATTGCTACATATAGTCACTCTATGTATGCGTTGATTGGCTTGGAGAATTTAACTTGCCAACTATACTAAGGGAGGGAATTGAGCAGACGCAGTAAACTGCGCATCGGTTAGGATTTCCTGCTTCTCCGTTATAAAACATATCTTTCGGCAGGGCTTCACTGAGCGGCTGCTCAAGCACCTCCTCGTCGATGCAGCGCTATTGACCGGCGAAAGACACACTCATTTGCATGCTCCGTCACTCGAATGCTCTATATAGAGTCACTAGCGATGTATTGCTACATATAGTCACTCTATGTATGCGTTGATTGGCTTGGAGAATTTAACTTGCCAACTATACTAAGGGAGGGAATTGAGCAGACGCAGTAAACTGCGCATCGGTTTGGATTTCCTGCTTCTCCGTTATAAAACATATCTTTCGGCAGGGCTTCACTGAGCGGCTGCTCAAGCACCTCCTCGTCGATGCAGCGCTATTGACCGGCGAAAGACACTCATTTGCATGCTCCGTCACTCGAATGCTCTATATAGAGTCACTAGCGATGTATTGCTACATATAGTCACTCTATGTATGCGTTGATTGGCTTGGAGAATTTAACTTGCCAACTATACTAAGGGAGGGAATTGAGCAGACGCAGTAAACTGCGCATCGGTTAGGATTTCCTGCTTCTCCGTTATAAAACATATCTTTCTGCAGGGCTTCACTGAGCGGCTGCTCAAGCACCTCCTCGTCGATGCAGCGCTATTGACCGGCGAAAGACACACTTATTTGCATGCTCCGTCACTCGAATGCTCTATATAGAGTCACTAGCGATGTATTGCTACATATAGTCACTCTATGTATGCGTTGATTGGCTTGGAGAATTTAACTTGCCAACTATACTAAGGGAGGGAATTGAGCAGACGCAGTAAACTGCGCATCGGTTAGGATTTCCTGCTTCTCGGTTGTAAAACATACCTTTCGGCAGGGCTTCACTGAACGGCTGCTCAAGCACCTCCTCGTCGATGCAGCGCTATTGACCGGCGAAAGACACACTTATTTGCATGCTCCGTCACTCGAATGCTCTATATAGAGTCACTATAGCGATGTATTGCTACATATAGTCACTCTATGTATGCGTTGATTGGCTTGGAGAATTTAACTTGCCAACTATACTAAGGGAGGGAATTGAGCAGACGCAGTAAACTGCGCATCGGTTAGGATTTCCTGCTTCTCGGTTGTAAAACATATCTTTCGGCAGGGCTTCACTGAACGGCTGCTCAAGCACCTCCTCGTCGATGCAGCGCTATTGACCGGCGAAAGACACACTTATTTGCATGCTCCGTCACTCGAATGCTCTATATAGAGTCACTAGCGATGTATTGCTACATATAGTCACTCTATGTATGCGTTGATTGGCTTGGAGAATTTAACTTGCCAACTATACTAAGGGAGCGAATTGAGCTGACGCAGTAAACTGCGCATCGGTTAGGATTTCCTGCTTCTCAGTTGTAAAACATATCTTTCTGCAGGGCTTCACTGAGCGGCTGCTCAAGCACCTCCTCGTCGATGCAGCGCTATTGACCGGCGAAAGACACTCATTTGCATGCTCCGTCACTCGAATGCTCTATATAGAGTCACTATAGCGATGTATTGCTACATATAGTCACTCTATGTATGCGTTGATTGGCTTGGAGAATTTAACTTGCCAACTATACTAAGGGAGCGAATTGAGCTGACGCAGTAAACTGCGCATCGGTTAGGATTTCCTGCTTCTCGGTTGTAAAACATATCTTTCGGCAGGGCTTCACTGAACGGCTGCTCAAGCACCTCCTCGTCGATGCAGCGCTATTGACCGGCGAAAGACACACTATTTGCATGCTCCGTCACTCGAATGCTCTATATAGAGTCACTATAGCGATGTATTGCTACATATAGTCACTCTATGTATGCGTTGATTGGCTTGGAGAATTTAACTTGCCAACTATACTAAGGGAGCGAATTGAGCATGACGCAGTAAACTGCGCATCGGTTAGGATTTCCTGCTTCTCAGTTGTAAAACATATCTTTCTGCAGGGCTTCACTGAGCGGCTGCTCAAGCACCTCCTCGTCGATGCAGCGCTATTGACCGGCGAAAGACACTCATTTGCATGCTCCGTCACTCGAATGCTCTATATAGAGTCACTATAGCGATGTATTGCTACATATAGTCACTCTATGTATGCGTTGATTGGCTTGGAGAATTTAACTTGCCAACTATACTAAGGGAGCGAATTGAGCTGACGCAGTAAACTGCGCATCGGTTAGGATTTCCTGCTTCTCGGTTGTAAAACATATCTTTCGGCAGGGCTTCACTGAACGGCTGCTCAAGCACCTCCTCGTCGATGCAGCGCTATTGACCGGCGAAAGACACACTTATTTGCATGCTCCGTCACTCGAATGCTCTATATAGAGTCACTAGCGATGTATTGCTACATATAGTCACTCTATGTATGCGTTGATTGGCTTGGAGAATTTAACTTGCCAACTATACTAAGGGACGGAATTGAGCAGACGTAGTAAACTGCGCATCGGTTTGGATTTCCTGCTTCTCCGTTATAAAACATATCTTTCGGCAGGGCTTCACTGAGCGGCTGCTCAAGCACCTCCTCGTCGATGCAGCGCTATTGACCGGCGAAAGACACTCATTTGCATGCTCCGTCACTCGAATGCTTTATATAGAGTCACTAGCGATGTATTGCTACATATAGTCACTCTATGTATGCGTTGATTGGCTTGGAGAATTTAACTTGCCAACTATACTAAGGGAGCGAATTGAGCTGACGCAGTAAACTGCGCATCGGTTAGGATTTCCTGCTTCTCGGTTGTAAAACATATCTTTCGGCAGGGCTTCACTGAACGGCTGCTCAAGCACCTCCTCGTCGATGCAGCGCTATTGACCGGCGAAAGACACACTTATTTGCATGCTCCGTCACTCGAATGCTCTATATAGAGTCACTATAGCGATGTATTGCTACATATAGTCACTCTATGTATGCGTTGATTGGCTTGGAGAATTTAACTTGCCAACTATACTAAGGGAGCGAATTGAGCTGACGCAGTAAACTGCGCATCGGTTAGGATTTCCTGCTTCTCAGTTGTAAAACATATCTTTCTGCAGGGCTTCACTGAGCGGCTGCTCAAACACCTCCTCGTCGATGCAGCGCTATTGACCGGCGAAAGACACTCATTTGCATGCTCCGTCACTCGAATGCTTTATATAGAGTCACTAGCGATGTATTGCTACGTATAGTCACTCTATGTATGCGTTGATTGGCTTGGAGAATTTAACTTGCCAACTATACTAAGGGAGCGAATTGAGCTGACGCAGTAAACTGCGCATCGGTTAGGATTTCCTGCTTCTCGGTTGTAAAACATATCTTTCGGCAGGGCTTCACTGAACGGCTGCTCAAGCACCTCCTCGTCGATGCAGCGCTATTGACCGGCGAAAGACACACTTATTTGCATGCTCCGTCACTCGAATGCTCTATATAGAGTCACTATAGCGATGTATTGCTACATATAGTCACTCTATGTATGCGTTGATTGGCTTGGAGAATTTAACTTGCCAACTATACTAAGGGAGCGAATTGAGCTGACGCAGTAAACTGCGCATCGGTTAGGATTTCCTGCTTCTCGGTTGTAAAACATATCTTTCGGCAGGGCTTCACTGAACGGCTGCTCAAGCATCTCCTCGTCGATGCAGCGCTATTGACCGGCGAAAGACACACTTATTTGCATGCTCCGTCACTCGAATGCTCTATATAGAGTCACTATAGCGATGTATTGCTACATATAGTCACTCTATGTATGCGTTGATTGGCTTGGAGAATTTAACTTGCCAACTATACTAAGGGAGCGAATTGAGCTGACGCAGTAAACTGCGCATCGGTTAGGATTTCCTGCTTCTCAGTTGTAAAACATATCTTTCTGCAGGGCTTCACTGAGCGACTGCTCAAACACCTCCTCGTCGATGCAGCGCTATTGACCGGCGAAAGACACTCATTTGCATGCTCCGTCACTCGAATGCTCTATATAGAGTCACTATAGCGATGTATTGCTACATATAGTCACTCTATGTATGCGTTGATTGGCTTGGAGAATTTAACTTGCCAACTATACTAAGGGAGCGAATTGAGCTGACGCAGTAAACTGCGCATCAGTTAGGATTTCCTGCTTCTCGGTTGTAAAACATATCTTTCGGCAGGGCTTCACTGAACGGCTGCTCAAGCACCTCCTCGTCGATGCAGCGCTATTGACCGGCGAAAGACACACTTATTTGCATGCTCCGTCACTCGAATGCTCTATATAGAGTCACTAGCGATGTATTGCTACGTATAGTCACTCTATGTATGCGTTGATTGGCTTGGAGAATTTAACTTGCCAACTATACTAAGGGAGCGAATTGAGCTGACGCAGTAAACTGCGCATCGGTTAGGATTTCCTGCTTCTCGGTTGTAAAACATATCTTTCGGCAGGGCTTCACTGAGCGGCTGCTCAAGCACCTCCTCGTCGATGCAGCGCTATTGACCGGCGAAAGACACACTTATTTGCATGCTCCGTCACTCGAATGCTCTATATAGAGTCACTAGCGATGTATTGCTACATATAGTCACTCTATGTATGCGTTGATTGGCTTAGAGAATTTAACTTGCCAACTATACTAAGGGAGGGAATTGATCAGACGCAGTAAACTGCGCATAGGTTAGGATTTCCTGCTTCTCGGTTGTAAAACATATCTTTCGGCAGGGCTTCACTGAACGGCTGCTGAAGCACCTCCTCGTCGATGTAGCGCTATTGACCGGCGAAAGACACACTTATTTTCATGTTCCGTCATTCGAATGCTCTATATAGAGTCACTATAGCGATGTATTGCTACATATAGTCACTCTATGTATGCGTTGATTGGCTTGGAGAATTTAACTTGCCAACTATACTAAGGGAGGGATTTGAGCAGACGTAGTAAACTGCGCATCGGTTAGGATTTCCTGCTTCTCCGTTATAAAACATATCTTTCGGCAGGGCTTCACTGAGCGGCTGCTCAAGCACCTCCTCGTCGATGCAGCGCTATTGACCGGCGAAAGACACACTCATTTGCATGCTCCGTCACTTGAATGCTCTATATAGAGTCACTAGCGATGTATTGCTACATATAGTCACTCTATGTATGCGTTGATTGGCTTGGAGAATTTAACTTGCCAACTATACTAAGGGAGGGATTTGAGCAGACGTAGTAAACTGCGCATCGGTTAGGATTTCCTGCTTCTCCGTTATAAAACATATCTTTCGGCAGGGCTTCACTGAGCGGCTGCTTAAGCACCTCCTCATCGATGTAGCGCTATTGACCGGCGAAAGACACTCATTTGCATGCTCCGTCACTCGAATGCTTTATTTAGAGTCACTAGCGATGTATTGCTACGTATAGTCACTCTATGTATGCGTTTATTGGCTTGGAGAATTTAACTTGCCAACTATACTAAGGGAGGGATTTGAGCAGACGTAGTAAACTGCGTATCGGTTAGGATTTCCTGCTTCTCCGTTATAAAACATATCTTTCTGCAGGGCTTCACTGAGCGGCTGCTCAAGCACCTCCTCGTCGATGCAGCGCTATTGACCGGCGAAAGACACACTTATTTGCATGCTCCGTCACTCGAATGCTCTATATAGAGTCACTAGCGATGTATTGCTACATATAGTCACCCTATGTATGCGTTGATTGGCTTGGAGAATTTAACTTGCCAACTATACTAAGGGAGGGATTTGAGCAGACGTAGTAAACTGCGCATCGGTTAGGATTTCCTGCTTCTCCGTTATAAAACATATCTTTCGGCAGGGCTTCACTGAGCGGCTGCTCAAGCACCTCCTCGTCGATGCAGCGCTATTGACCGGCGAAAGACACACTCATTTGCATGCTCCGTCACTCGAATGCTCTATATAGAGTCACTAGCGATGTATTGCTACATATAGTCACTCTATGTATGCGTTGATTGGCTTGGAGAATTTAACTTGCCAACTATACTAAGGGAGGGATTTGAGCAGACGTAGTAAACTGCGCATCGGTTAGGATTTCCTGCTTCTCGGTTGTAAAACATATCTTTCGGCAGGGCTTCACTGAACGGCTGCTGAAGCACCTCCTCGTCGATGTAGCGCTATTGACCGGCGAAAGACACACTTATTTTCATGTTCCGTCATTCGAATGCTCTATATAGAGTCACTATAGCGATGTATTGCTACATATAGTCACTCTATGTATGCGTTGATTGGCTTGGAGAATTTAACTTGCCAACTATACTAAGGGAGCGAATTGAGCAGACGCAGTAAATTGCGCATCGGTTAGGATTTCCTGCTTCTCGGTTGTAAAACTTATGTTTCGGCAGGGCTACACTGAACGGCTGCTCAAGCACCTCCTCGTCGATGCAGCACTATTGACCGGCGAAAGACACACTTATTTGCATGCTCCGTCACTCGAATGCTCTATATAGAGTCACTAGCGATGTATTGCTACATATAGTCACTCTATGTATGCGTTGATTGGCTTGGAGAATTTAACTTGCCAACTATACTAAGGGAGGGAATTGAGCAGACTCAGTAAACTGCGCATCGGTTAGGATTTCCTGCTTCTCGGTTGTAAAACATATCTTTCGGCAGGGCTTCACTGAACGGCTGCTCAAGCACCTCCTCGTCGATGCAGCGCTATTGACCGGCGAAAGACACACTTATTGGCATGCTCCGTCACTCGAATGCTCTATATAGAGTCACTAGCGATGTATTGCTACATATAGTCACCCTATGTATGCGTTTATTGGCTTGGAGAATTTAACTTGCCAACTATGCTAAGAGAGGGAAAGCAAAGCCACAGTGTTCCTTGATTTGTGTTACATGTAGTGGTTCTGTTTGGCTGCTAGTATGGCAGTTCAAACATTGCACTTAGATTGTTTTTTCACAGTCATTGCCTTTGCTGATTGCTACTCATATAGTCAAACCTCGTTAATACGTAGTCGGCCGTTAATGGTGTTTAGGTATGCACTAAATGATGTACGGATTAGCAGCCATTGTCACTTCAGCAGCTACTTACTGGCCGGAAAAGAACTACGTCGCGATGCTCTCAAACATACACTCTCGGACAGGCTTTATTTTTGGGTAGGCAGCAAGAAATTGGTTATCTTCACTTGCCACCCGTCGTGGTTGCTCAGTTAGCTGAGGCGTTGCGCTGCGGAGCACGAGGTTGCGGTATCGAATCCCGGCCTCGGCAGCCGCATTTCGATGGAGGCGAAATGCAAAAATGCCCGTGTGCTTGCGATGTAGCGCACGTTAAAGAACCGCAGGGGGTCAAAATTAATCCGGAGCCCTCCACTACGGTGTACCTCATAATCGGAACTGGTTTGGGCATGTAAAACCTCAGAAATAACTTCACTTGCTGAGATGACGGCATCTTTCAAACAGAATACTACGACAACACCGCGACCGCAAGCACACTGGCGGAATGAAGAAAAAAAATGTCAGTTTCACCCGATAGGCGAAGCATCGATTGCGATTTCAAATTAGTAGACAACTATATGAACTAAGGATAGTAGTTTTATCAGTCATATAAAGTTTTAAACAATCGCTTACCAACTAAGTTAACAAGCACGGCTTAAAGCGTGTACAGTTAAACATGAACACATCTCTCTCGATGACCGTGGAAACTCGGATGTCCCAACGCTGGAGTGAGGAGGTGCAGCAAGAGCAGCCAGTGAATTGACTTTCGTGCCGTCATTACGAACTAAAGGTTGAAAGCACAGCGCACATAAAGCTACCAGCACTAGTTTCATTTCATTCCCTTTATTCACATTGCAGATTGCTTTGAAGACGAAGCCCGTGCGGACGCGCACTTTCTCTATGTCGCAGATTGCTTCAAGATAGGCAAACGTGCCGCCGCCGCTAAACACCCCCCACTTTCTCGCCTCCTCCGCTGTGCCTCACGCGCCTCAGAAGCATGCTTCTGCCCCGTCTTTCTCCCTCGCGCGCGTGAGATTGGATTGAGCAGCAAACGTCGGCTGACACTGGAAAGCTTTCACTAACACATACAGCGTATGGCACGTGGCGACGATGTTAGCGTGTTTGGACTTTATACGAAACCTTAAAGTGAGGACCACGGCAGAAATGGAGCGTCCATAAGAATGTATCGCAACAAAATGTGCTTCTGCGCGATTACTACTTGAATTGGATTGGATTCGGCGGCGACAGTGAGTTCATACCTCCTACCGGCAGCTTTTTTGCGTTACCAGAAGCCAATCTCGAAGGCCATGTTCCTGTGCGCTGCATTCGGCAACAGCTGTATGAGCAGGAAATGCCTCATGATGGCCATGTTTTAAGGTCCCTATCGCTGGCAGCTGTTGTCCGGGTGTCGCAACTCGAGAATCGAACATCTCCGCACATGAAATTTTGCCGAATTTGTGCCTGTGCGTGTAGAACTAGAAAGAAAATAGTATGCAATAACCATTTGATGGCAAATGTGTCACTATGGCTTAAGCGGTCAGGCATGGGGTTCAATGGGGGCTGGGTGGGGGAATCTTCGCGACTACATTTAAACTGCAATTACACATTAAGCGGGAACGTATCGACGAGGCTTGACTGTACCCGAGTCCCTTGAGTGTAGGCAGAAATAATTACCTATGTATTACTGCAGCGTCATTGTACAGGTCATGTTTGCAAGGTACCAGTGTGTGTTTTGTCCCACATAATGTTCCTGACAGACATTTTTGGTTTACATACCCCGGCAATGTGTAATGGTTACATTATGCTCTTTCGATAGCAGGGGACTCCTATATTGCTTTTGAAGTCTTAAATCCTCACCTTTTATGAGACCTGGCAATTCAAGGGAAAAGTTGTACATTTTCTTTTGTAGCTGACATGGACATATTCACTGGAGAGGCCATCGATGTTGTAATCGGATCCTCAAGAGATGACGGAAAGGTAACTTTAAAAGTCATAGAACTGTTTTTTAAGGATCGATGTTACATTTACGCGCTGAAAGGACTCATACATTTCAGAGTGGGGAAAGAAACTGAGTTGTGTCCCATTTGTTTTTCTTTTATGGATGTAAGTAGCTGTGTATGATCCACGAACTAGATTCATGGCCGTGTACCATATTTATTGAAATCTAGGCTGGTCTCACTCCTAAGCCAGCACCTGAAGGTCTGAAGCCGGTGAAAAAAGTGTTTTTCTTGAATGTAAGCCGGACAAGTTAGGGCAACAGACACAAAACGCGAACAGAATTTATTAGTCACGACCCGTCCCAGCCCATGCAGTGTTGTCATTGCTGCTAGCCTTGTTGCTTACCTTCTTATCATTGTCAGCATAAAAGAGCAGACAATTTTTGGTGCCATTTAGTGCACTTTAGATGCTGCACTCCTTGAAAGCATGCAATCAAGCTTCCTGGTGTGTCCCATTCTGCAGTGACCCAGCTCGCCACTTGCGTTAGTTATGTGCATTTAGTACAACCTGTTGCTGCTAGCTTATACGCTTTATGACTCGGCCAGATCACGAAGTACTTCCGCAGGCAATCCATCCTCAAAATGATTGTTGATAAAGACGTCAAGTGGCTGAGGCTGGTCCGTCATGCCACCTGGTATAATAGCGATGTCCATTCAAGCTTGGGAGAGCACAGCCTTCGTGCTGTCAGTAAGGTGCCCACAGTACATATCAAGGACAAGGAGACAGTTCTTGGATGACGTTGCCATGTGATCCTAATCCACTAGTCAAACGTGACACTCGTCATCCGCCTGTTCGCATTTGCCTATGTGCTGCATTTCTGGGAAAGGCTTCTTAAGCCGGCAGTGGCTTCCTCTTCTAAATTATGTATGGATGCAGCTTATGTCAATCAGCTGTGCCATGTAGCATCATGATCGCATGTTGCTTTCCGCAAGTGGCCGAGCACATGGCGCCCCTTTGGTGCTGTTGTCATTGGCTTGCTACACCCCAGACAAACCAAAATAAATGAAAAGGGGTCAGTTTACAGCACTAAAAAAAGGGGGTCAGTTTACAGCACTCTACTGCAGCCACTTTTGGTTGGCTGGAGTGGCCAAGTAGAAAATCTGACCCTGGTAATATGCTTGCTCTGGTATTTTTGTCTTACATAAATGTTTTAGTTGGGTTTATTGTTGCTTAACACTATTGCCACAATTTCCTGTGTAGAACAGTGTCCCATGAAAGCACAACTATGCTTGCTCTCAATGCATACAAATGTACGAGAAGTGCTTGCAGATTATCTGCATTTGCTGGTGGTAATAAAATTAATAGTGTGCAGAAATGACAGCAGTGGGATAGTGGGCATAAAGAAACAGCTGTGTGCGAGACTAGCTTGATGGCTCCTTTAACTAAGCCGCCATAAAGCGATCTCGATGCCTGTGGAGATGGCCATTTTCACTGCGTCTTCCAAGCTCATAAAAAATTGTCGCCACACAGAAGAAATAACTATAGAAAATGAAATTGTACTTCTACTATAAGTTAGATGGTGCACTGCGCTCGTAGTGACGCAGGTCTCCAAAACGGCGCTAGAAAACATAATTGGTGGACTAATCTTTTTTTATGGTAATGGTCACTTGTGTGATGAAATCTAGGGTTTGACGAAAACTCGTCTGGCGAGGAAAGAACGTGGCTGAATAAACGTACACTCGCCAACTGAAGTACACAAAAACAACAGATTGACGTTTTGGCACCCACTACGGGTGCCTTGTTCAAAATGAACGAATGCATGGTGATCTTTATTATATATGCGTCGGAAGACATAAGGCCCTTGCGTACAACTCAGGGAGGGGGCCCCGTGTCCGGTTTATTGTGTTAGTCGTAGATTGTAGTATGCAAAATGATTCAAGAAGCAATCGGGATGATAATTTCTTTTCTCTTTCGATGATGAAAGCCGAATGCCAGTTAATACTGTGACCAGTCTTCTCATGATGCTCTACTAGTGCGCTGGAATTCGTGTGTCCTTTGGCTACATCATTGCAGTGCTGCTGTAGCCTTCTTTTAAAGTTTCCCGTCTCACCTACGTAGCACGCCTGGCAGTCCTGGCATGGAATTTTGTAGATGATGCCAGGATATTTTTCTTTTTCGAGGCAGTCTTTGACTCGGACGAGTTGTTGTTTTAGCTTGCTTGAAGGGACGTGGCAGATTTGTACATCATAATCTTTGAAAACTCTTGACATTGACTCGCTCACGCCTCGTGCATAGGGGAGAGCCGCCCGTTCCCTTGTTCTCATCGGTTTGATAGGGGGTTCAGTGGCACGCTTTTCTTCAGTCTTTATAAACTGGCCAGGGTAGCCATTACTGACCAAATCCTGCATTACTCTCAACTAAGCTCTGCGTGCGTCAGTAGTCGAGCACAATCGGAATGCATGGGTGAACAGTGTAGAGGCAACAGATCATTTGTGTCCAACAGGATGGGCCGAATCAAAGTGCAGATATTTTCCTGTGTGGGTAGGCTTCCGATAAACGCTTGTTGAAAGGCCGGATGCAGTACGCATGACTTCAACGTCAAGTAAAGCCAGGCGACCATTAACTTTTTTTTCAACGGTGAATTTTATTGTGCTTTTGAAAGCCCTTGAAGATAAAGCCCTCACGACGTTCCAGCCCGCTCCAAAATTGTGCCTGCGGTATGTCGACGATTGTTTTTCCATCATTCGCTGCAAAGACGTCGTACCTTCTCTGCAGCACCTGAACTCTTTCCAAAGCACAATAGAATTCACCAATGAAGAAGAAGTTAATGGTCGCCTGGCTTTCCTTGACGTTCAAGTCATGCGTACTGCATCCGGCCTTTCAACAAGCGTTTATCGGAAGCCTACCCACACAGGGAAATATCTGCACTTTGATTCGGCCCATCCCGTTGGACACAAACGATCTGTTGCCTCTACACTGTTCACCCGTGCATTCCGATTGTGCTCGACTACTGATGCACGCAGAGATGAGTTGAAGAGAGTGACGCAGGATTTGGTCAGTAATGGCTACCACGGCCAGTTTATAAAGACTGAAGAAAAGCGTGTCGTTGGACCCCCTATCAGGCCGATGAGAGCAAGGAAACGGGCGGCTCTCCCCTATGCACGAGGCATGAGCGAGTCAATGTCAAGAATAATCAAAGATTATGATGTACAAATCTGCCACGTCCCTTCAAGCAAGCTAAAACAACAACTCGTCCGAGTCAAAGACTGCCTCGAAAAAGAAAAATATCCCGGCATCATCTACAAAATTCCTTGCCAGGACTGCCAGGCAGGCGTGCTACGTGTGTTCTTCAGTTGGCGAGTGTACGTTTATTCAGCCATGTCACTTGTGTGAAGGTTTTTTTTGTATGTGTACATTAATGTTGATGGCATAATTATGTAATCATGCAGTCCTTGGAACGGAATGCTCGTGCACATTTCTATATTGCATCTAGTGACTGCACAGATCAACGAATAAAAAAGAGTGGTAGTACAGACAACACATGTATTTGAAATTCGGCTACCCAATGTCAAGGTAGATGTTAGTGAGTTCATCTAGCTATAGATAGCACTGAATATTCTTGCAGATCATTGTCAATTTAACAAATTTAGTGATTGCTATTTATGCTTGGGAGATTTTTATGTAGGAGTGTCTAAAAGATTTGTTAAAATTTTACTGTATAATTTAGTTCTGCTCATGCAGGTCAGCCCACTACAACTAATAAATGTGCCAGAATGCCAGAAAACAGTAGAGTTAAGAAAATGCATAGTGTATATCCTCCAGTATAAAACCTGTGAGCTACAAGCTATGTATGTGTTATTATATATTGCAGGTGTATGCTGGATCCGGGCAATGCATAGAAAAGGCTGCTTGGGAGACATTGTTGCGGTCTACGTCTGACTATGTTCTGCCGTATCGCGTCCGCAATGTATTGGATGCCAGATGAGCTTAAGAACAGAAGCGTGACCGGGACTTTGTCCATCAAGTTGCGATCCAAGGGAAGGACTGAGGCCAGACCAGCCGTGACACCACAAAAGTTGTCATCCTTGAAAAGTATATGAACATATTGTTCCAATGAAAATAATTTTTCAAATGTAGCAGCACTGAACTGTTACAACTACTGAAGGTGCTGCTACGCTCGACAAAACAGTGCACTTAACCTGTATTGATGTGCCATCCTTAATGATAACTCCTCAGAGTAGTGGGGTTTTTACTATTGAATGTAATATTGCTATAAAAAACGTCCAAAGTTGTGGCTCGTATCAACCAAATTTCATATAAAGAAGACATTTAAAAACATGTCTGCTATTAATCTACATACAGTTGTGGTCTGTTTCATTCTGAAGAAATTACAATTTTATGCTGTCTTGATGTACTGTGAGCACAAGCATAGCAGCACTATCCAGTGTGCCTGAGAATTCCTTGACAACGGTAAGTGCAGTGAAATTACATCAGCAAAGGAGAATGCGGATTTGTAGGAGCGCTACTACGGTGCAATTTCGCTTCACTTTCTGGAAGATGATAAACGAGCAAGCCGAAGTGTTAGCAGTTGAGAGCCCCAGTGCTGATCAGAATGCTTTAGTCTATCATTAGCTTTTATCCTTACTGGTTCTGATGGGTGCTAGCTGTGTGCATTAACTCATCTACTCATGTATAGATAGCACATGCAAATAGCCACAGTAAAAGCAAAGCTAGTGCTAAAGCACTGTGTTGCGATCATCTGCTACTGAAATATTTCGTGTTAAAACTGTAGAAAGAATTTGAGGCATGTGAGTGAACATGCAAAAAGTAACCTCCAGTTTGGTTATTGAAAATGGAGCTTTTCAAAAATATTTCATTCAACCGTGGGCATATTGTTGGGAGCTTGCAATGTGCATGCTGGAAATAATTGTTTAGATGCTTTCATTACTTTTGTACTCATGATTGCTTTTCTTGCGCAGGCCTCCTCCAGATCGTCATGGGCAACAGTGTCACGCCGGAAGACGAGAAAAAAAAGATTGAAAGAAATGCGCAGGCAATTGGCGCAGAAACTCACTGACGTGCAAAGAAGGTAGTGCTACTGGTACTGATAGCTACGGGGCTTGTCCCAAAAGTTTGTGCAGTGAGCCAGCAAAAACGCGGCAGAGAATGTAGTGACATGAACTGCTCAAACTTCTGGGACAGACTTTGTATATTGACCTTACCAGCTTAGCACTTCTACCTTTCTTTGTGGAGTTAGTGCTTACCGTATTTACTAAAAAATAGGTCCAACATGAGTATAGGTCGACCACTATATATTGAATTAGTTGAGAAATTTAGAAAATTTTAGTTTGAATTAAGTCAACCAATATCTTTCTTTAGCAGTAGTAGTGTAAACTTAAATTATTTCTCTTAAGGGTCTTGGGTGGTGGGTGGGTGCCTCAGTTTAGAGCTCCATTGGTCTCTGTGGCTCGCTGGGCTTGATCGAGAAGAGCTCTCTGGCTCTCTAGAGTTTTGCTAGCAAGCCAAACGTCCCGCTGCCTGTTACTTGGAATTTGCGCCGTTAGGGGGTGAATTTAGAGTTTGGAAGTCGTTGCTTACATATCCACATTACATGGACGAGACTTGGACGCTCCCTACACCAAGGGAAGTGGCAGGGTGCATGCATCTTGCGAAGTATTTGGATGTATGGATATGCGTGGAGGACCACACAAATACAGATGGCACGAAAATTATTAGGTCTATCTTTAAGAGACGGGAAGAGAGTGTGGATCAGAGAGCAAATGGTGATAGCCGATATTCTTGCTGACATTAAGAGGGGAAATGGAACTGGGCAGGCCATGTAATGCGTAGGTTGGATAACTGGTGGATCATTAGTTACAATATGGATACCAAGAAAGGGAAGCGCAGTCGAGGACGGCAGAAAACTTGGTGGGGGGATGAAGTTAGGAAATTTGCAGGCGCAAGTTGGAATCGGCTAGCGCAAGACAGGGGTAATGGAGATCGCAGGGAGAAGCCTTCGTCCTGCAGTGGACATAAATATAGGTTGATGATGATGTGTGTTCGTAAGAAGTGCCAGTACATGGCCTGTTTCCCTGTACGGTCTGGGTGTAGGTGGCTGTATTTTTGTCTCTTTGGTCTTCGAGGATGTCGTGCTGGTGGATCAGGAGTTCCTCGTAGTGATCCTCGAGCAGTTTGGTCGGCCTTCTCATTTCCTTTGAGCCCAGTGTGTGCCGGGCACTACATCATTGCGTGGTGCCATTCTAGGGTGGTGCCTAGCATGCTGTGGATTTTGTGTGGAATGGTGCCCGTTATATATGAATGGACAGCTGCCTGGGAGCGCGTCAGGACCAATAGAGATTGTTCTTCTGCCTCTGCATCTTGAAAGGTCTGCACTATGGCTGCTGCCTCCTCCGTGCAGGCCAAAGGGGTCCGAATGGAGCCAGTTATCAGTGTGGACTATTGTGGCTAGTGTTGTGAATTTGTTGCCACTCTACGCAAGTCCGTGTAGTATACGTCTGGATTTCTTCCATGTTTGTTTTTTAAGGTCTTTGATCGTGCTTTTCTTCTGTTTTGGTTGTGTTCCATGTTCATGTTCTTTGGGATTGCTGAAACAAATTTTCCCTCTTCGGTATGTTAAGCAGAAAAACTGTTTCTTCCCTGCTGTATTGCCCACTCAGGGGCATCCCACCTTTTACAGCAGGACCCTTCCTAGTTCTGTTGAATTCATATGCTGTCGGTGTGCCACGACCACCACCGTGGTATATTCATATGTGACGTAAATACCAAGAGCTTCCACTTCTTGATGCTCGTGTGTTTTGGTAGCTCCGGAGAAGCCTCGTATGCTGCCCTGATGATGGCGCTCACTTTGGTCGTCTTGGCCTTTTTAGCTTTTGAAAAGGGAGGCGAGTCAATGCTGCAAGCTGGATCCTCTTCGTACTTGCCAGAGAAGTCATCCTTGATGGATGCTGCACAGGCGTCCTCGGCACCCCAAATGACGATGTCTTTAATGCTGTCGAGCGTGCTGTATATGCAGCATCATTTAAAACCAGTCTGAATCTCAGCTGGCAGGCCCCCTCGCACATTCTTAACCCATGTTGAGACTTTGCTTGTCTCCATGATGGTCCCCAAACATACTTTATTAGATTTCTTAATACTAGTTTTGCTTTCTACTTTGTTGTGTATATTTACTACAGGTTACAAATAATCTACTAGTAAAGCAGGCGCCCATGTGCTGCTTGAACCCAGGCGTGGCAGAGGAATGCCATTGCCTCGGTACTTTTGCTAGCTTTTTTTCATGAATATAGGTAGAAATTCGTTGGTAATGTTACGCAAAAGCTACGGCAAGGACGGAGGAAGAGGAGAACGAAGTGCGCTTGTCTTGGTAGCGGCTCGGTGTCGGCGCGGCCCCTTATCATCAATTCATCTGTAAAATAAAGGCACCCCATCGTAACAGTTTTGGTGGACGGTGCTGGGTACAACAACGGCGTCCCCGAACAACGACGACCAACCGCCCGCAGAAGTGCAATCCGTGGAGCTTCGCCGAAGTCGCCGAATTGCCGGTCTGCCACCAGAGATGGCTTCCGACGGCGACAACCCGCCGCCGTCTTCCAGCTCCCAATGGCAGCCCTACATCGAACCACGAACCTTCGCCGGAAAAGCCGGGGAAGACGTGGACGGATGGCTCAGCTTTTACCAGCGCGCAAGTCGGTTCAATGGCTGGAATGCCACCGCCCAGCTTAACAACGTTGCCTTCTTCCTCAAGGGAACCGCGTCAGTGTGGTTTGAAAACCACGAAGAAAGCATGACGACGGGGGAACGGTTCGTAGATGAAATCAAGAAGTGCTTCGGAGATCCGGCAGCTAAAAAGAAGCCTGCGGAACAAACCCTAATGCAGCGAGCCCAAGTTCCCGGCGAAACATGCACGACGTACATCGAGGAAGTCCTGAAATTGTGCAAGGCCCTGGACCCTCAGATGACAGAAGAGGACAAAGTTGGTCATCTTCTAAAAGGGATCGCTGAGGACGTGTACCAGTTCCTCATCGGCAAAGACAGTCTGGACTCCGTAAGCGACGTCATTCGACACTGCCGCACGTTTGAAGCCTTGAAAGCTCGGCGTATCACACCGAAGTTCGGCCGCCTGGCCAATGTAACTAACGTCGCCAGTGTTGACCTGGTCCCAACTCCATCCGACCTTGCGTCAGTTATTCGGCAAGTGGTGCGCGAAGAGCTTGACCGACGTGAGGCGGCTTCCCTCTCTACTCCGCGGGTTCGAGAGCCCCTTTCTCACTGCGACTTCGGTGAGACGTCCATCACTGCCGCCTCCATAGACGCCAACAACTTCGCTCCTCGTTCAAGAGCGCCAAACCCTACTCTGAACGCGTATCCCAGTTATAAGTTCCACGACGGTTACTCACCCAGAGCACCTGCAGTTTCTCACGAGTGGGATGACCGTGCCAGTTATCCTGCTAATGACAATTTTAGTGCGCCCCGTGAGCGTCCCATCTGCTTCCAATGCGGTATTCGCGGTCACGTCGCCAGATTTTGTCCTCATCGCCCACGCATGTCACCACCGTCGTATGAGCGACCGCGCACGTTTTATCGGCGTAGCAACCGGCACGGCGGCGGCACACGCTGGCCTTCTGACTCCGATAGCAGGACAAACCACCAGGCGCATCACCGTAGTGACTCTCCAGCTTCTGTGCGGAGCTTGACGCCACCGCTTTCACGCCAGCGCAGGTCTCCATCTCCGCGACGACGTCTCACGTCACCGCCGCCGGGAAACTAGGCGGCGCGACCAATGGAGGTGAGGTCGCCAGTCATCATCAGCTACACGCCCCTATGCCTCCGCCAGTCACCATGCGTCATAACAAGATTCATGTTTTAGTGGACAATGTCGCTACGTTGGCCTTAGTGGACACGGGAGCGAGTGTCTCCGTTATCAGTTTGGCTTTCAAAACCCGACTAGGCCGTAAAGTGATGTTCCGCTGGAATAACGCTAATGCATTTCGTGCTGTGAGTGGAGAGTTGCTCCGACCAATTGGAGTGTGCACCGCGAACGTTTATTTCTCCGATAAGGTGTATCAAGCCGAATTTGCCGTACTTGCTCAATCCACTCACAACGTAATTCTTGGCCTCGATTTCCTACAACAGTGTGGTGCCACTGTTGACTGCGGTACTGGCGAGCTGTTCCTCTCTTCGCTTGCCCACCAACCTGCTACCTGTTCATGCACTCTCGCCGTCATTGAAGATGCAGTCTTACCGGCACGTTCCGTATCCAGAGTTCGGGTTGCTGCTTGCGGTGTCGACGCCGATACATTTGATGCAATTGTTGAGCCTGTGCCTTCGATGGTAGTGAAGAAAAGTGTGCTCGTACCTCGATGCGTCCTCTCTGTGGCCTGCGGAACGACTACATTGTGGGTGTCAAATTTAGCCTCCCAGTCTGTTGTGCTACCCAGCGGTATGCGAATCGCCTCTTTTGAAGTGGACACCAGACTCAGCATAGGCGCTTTAACTGATGACACGTCACATGAATCCCGAGAGCACGGGGCTGGCCCCGGTGTCCCTGAAGACTCGTTGCCTTTTCTCAGAATGATCAACAAGTCACTGTCTTCAGAGAAGCGTCAAGCCCTGGTCAGCGTCCTTAGCAAACATGTGTCATTATTTGATTTCGCGCAGAACGCTAACAAAGTTCGCGTTCCAACTACGCGGGCGCGCCACAGGATTGACACGGGGTCCGCGCATCCCATAAGGCAGAAGCCTTACCGCGTGTCCGCGTCAGAGCGCAAGATCATCGCTGAACAGGTCGACGACATGCTAGCCAAGGGCGTCATCCAAGATTCCTCTAGCCCTTGGGCTGCGCCGGTCATCCTCGTGAAAAAGAAAGATGGGTCCTGGAGGTTTTGTGTCGACTACCGGCGTCTCAATTCTGTGACGAAAAAGGACGTGTATCCACTTCCCCGGATCGATGACGTTATTGACTGCCTTCATTCTGCATCCTACTTTTCATCTGTGGACCTCCGATCAGGCTATTGGCAGATACCCATGCATTCAGCTGACAAAGAGAAAACCGCTTTTGTGACCCCAGACGGCTTGTTTGAGTTCAACGTCATGCCTTTCGGTTTGTGCAACGCGCCTGCAACATTCGAAAGGTTTATGGACACGGTACTGCGCGGCCTGAAATGGGAGATTTGTTTGTGTTATCTTGACGACGTCGTTATTTTTGGCCGCACCTTTGCAGAACACAACCATCGACTGGACGTTGTTCTGACGTGCCTTGAACAAGCTGCCCTTACACTCAATTCAAAAAAATGTCACTTTGGCCAACGAGAGGCGCTAGTACTAGGACATCTGGTGGACAAGCACGGAGTACGACCAGACCCACAGAAGGTCGCTGCAGTTAGCGGCTTTAAACAACCGCAGTCACAACGCGAGCTGAGGAGCTTCTTGGGTCTTTGCTCGTACTTCCGACGTTTTGTGCCCAACTTTGCCGATACTGCCTACCCCCTGACTTCATTGCTGCGCAAGGATAACCCTTTCACCTGGACAGCAGATTGCGATTCCTCGTTTCGTCAACTGAAGTTCCTGCTCTCTTCTGGACCCATACTTCGTCATTTTGACCCCTCTGCCACTACAGAATTGCACACCGACGCGAGTGGAATCGGCCTCGGCGCCGTCCTCGTGCAGCGCTTTGGTGACGCCGAGCATGCCATTGCCTACGCCAGCCGTTCGTTGAGCAGGGCCGAACAAAATTACACCGTCACTGAGCAAGAGTGTCTTGCCGTCGTCTTTGCAGTCCAGAAGTTCCGGCCATATCTCTACGGGCGTCGCTTCACAATCGTTACGGACCACCATTCACTATGTTGGTTGGTTGGTCTCCGCGACCCGTCTGGCCGCCTTGCTCGATGGGCGCTACGTTTACAGGAATTTGACTTTGCAGTCCGTTACAAGAGTGGCAGACATCATGCGGACGCTGATTGTCTTTCGAGGCTCCCTCTACCAACAAGTGAATGTGACGCCGACAATTTCGATGAGTTTCTGGCCGCCATCGACGACATTCTTTTTCCTGATCTGGCCACCTTCCGGGAAGAGCAGCGTGACGACCGCAGCCTGGATGCCCTCTTCGCCTCAGCTGCTCAGCCAACAGGCAACAATGGCTTTGTCATCCAAAGTGGCCTGCTCTACAAGAAGAATTATGCGGCTGATGGTGCCCGCCTCCTCTTAGTGGTCCCTAAAAATTTAAGAACCCACGTGCTCCGTGCTATGCACGACGACTCGACCGCTGGGCACCTGGGTTTCACCAGAACATACCACCGGATTCAGGGCCGATTCTACTGGACCAGTATGCGACGGGATATGGAGAAGTATGTGGCCAGTTGTAACAAGTGCCAGCAATTCAAGCGCCCTAATACTGCTCCGGTCGGACTCCTTCACCCTGTAGCGCCACCATCATCTCCTTTCGAAATGGTTGGAGTGGATCTTCTCGGCCCATTCCCGCGCTCAAGAAACGACAACCGTTGGATTATAGTCTGCGTCGACCATCTGACGCGCTATGCTGAAACCGCAGCGATGCCAACGGCCACGGCTCTTGATGTTTCGAGCTTCCTCCTATCCTCCGTTATACTCCGTCATGGACCCCCTCGTGTTATTGTGAGTGATCGCGGTCGCCAGTTCGTGGCCGACGTAGTCGAAGGGCTGTTGCGTCTCTGTGCTTGCCAGTTTCGCCACGCGACCCCGTATCACCCACAGACAAATGGTCTCGTCGAGCGCACTAACAGAACTTTGACCAACATGCTTTCGATGTACGTGGATTCCAGGCACAAAAATTGGGATGACATCTTGCCTTTTATCACATACGCCTACAACACCGCAAAGCATGAAACTACAGGCTACAGCCCTTTCTATCTTCTTTATGTTAGACCACCCCGCAACTTCCTTGACACCGTTCTACCTTTTACTCCTCATGGGGACTCTTCTATTGCCCAGACTCTCTGCCGCGCTGAGGAAGCACGCCGCATAGCTCAATTCCGTACGTTGGCATCCCAGGACCACTCCAAGATCCGCTACGATTCAAGACATAAGAATGTGTCATACGACAAAGGGGACATTGTATGGCTTTGGACACCACTTCGCAAGCGCGGACTGTGCCAGAAGTTTCTGGCTCGTTACACCGGGCCTTTCGTCATCACCGATCGCCTAAGTGATGTAACCTACTCGATTGCTCGGCTCGTGTCCAATGGCTACCGGTCTAAGAAGACGCAGCTTGTTCACGTCGCTCGCCTGAAACGCTGTCATCCACGTGACTCCGAGTGGACGTAACAGTTACTCGCCCAGCGGGCTTCGTCTGTGAAGGGAGGAGTGTTACGCAAAAGCTACGGCAAGGACGGAGGAAGAGGAGAACGAAGTGCGCTTGTCTTGGTAGCGGCTCGGTGTCGGCGCGGCCCCTTATCATCAATTCATCTGTAAAATAAAGGCACCCCATCGTAACAGGTAACATAGATTGGGTAGCTTCATTAATTTCGAGAAAAAGGACCTATGTACAGTAAATACGGTATTTTTGTTTGCATGTATATGATGGCTGCGTGTGAATTACTGTGCAATAAAACTTTGAAACCATCAATCAAAGGTGTATTTTCTATTTAGGAACTGTCGGACAGCATAATCAAACATGCTTGATGACGCCACTAGGGATCGTATTCTCGGAAAATCGCATTCAGAAGTAGTTTCACT
This sequence comes from Dermacentor silvarum, assembly GCF_013339745.2. NCBI lineage: Eukaryota > Metazoa > Arthropoda > Arachnida > Ixodida > Ixodidae > Dermacentor > Dermacentor silvarum. The sequence goes on along the minus strand of NC_051155.1, from coordinate 10,539,882 downwards.
TACGCGAGAATCGGCACTGCATGCCTGCGCACAAGCGTCGGGAAAATGCAAGAGCTTTCGTGGGCCGAGCCATGAACACTCGCGAAAATGAAACTATCGCTGAAAGTGATTGCCAGAGAATACTGCCACAATTGCGGTCTGTCGGAATAGAATATTCCGACAGGCTTGCAAACCGACAGGCTGACGCCGACAGGCCGACACCGACAGGCGGACGCCGACAGGCTGACACCGACAGGCTGACACCGACAGGCTGACACCGACAGGCTGACACCGACAGGCTGACGAACCGACAGGCTTACAGGCCAAAATAACATACAGCCGACAAGCCGACAGCCTGTCGGATTTTTTGACTGGGAAGGTACCGGATATTGGCGTACGTGCACTGGCGCTTTCGTGGTCAGTCTTAGTTGGCATTCTACAAGATGCGTCTTGCCAGGAACATCCGAGCATATGTCTTGGAATGCACGCGTCGTATCCTTTGCTTGATCGCCTTGCTCTACTGGTAACTGTTAACAGATAGCATACGGCTATCTTGGCACGTGGACTTCACGCCCACCATCCTCGCCAGTCGATATCACCGTGGGCACCTGGTGACATTTGGCAGCACTACCACTGAACTGGACCGCTCCGTGGCGCCACCAGCACTGCAAAAAAGGATCCGCCTGGTCCCGCGCTTCACTTGGCAGCAGCAGTCGTGGCAACAAGGACACACCGCTAAGCATTAATTTTTGGTTGCGCAGGTTAGTCTTCGCTTTTATACGGCATTTGCCACTTCTGTTCCTAACTTTTGTCACGCCTACTGCTGCCAAGGCTAGTCCTGTGGTTTCTTAGCTATGCCCAGTAATGCAGAACTTGCTCGCGATGTTGACACCCTTCGGAAAGAAATCGCAGAAATGCGCGAAAGTTTGCGCATGATGAACCAGCTGTACGAAGAATCAAGGGCGAAATGTGACGCTGTCAATGCAGAGAACAAAACACTCGCTAAGAAAACGAAAAGCTGGCTAGAAGGGTATCGGACCTCGAGCAGTATTCTCGTACAAACAATGTCGAGATAAGGGGTGTGCCGTCCACACAGGGCGAGAATTGTGTCGCTGTTCTCCAAAAATTCCGCGACGAGATTGGCTGCCCTGTGGCACCATCTGACATAGACATTGTTCACCGCGTCCCTGCGAAGAAGGATAAACACATAATTGCACGCTTCTGTTCCCGCAGTAAGAAGGCTGATTTCGTAAGCAAGGCCCGGAAAGCACGACTAAACACTACTACTCTGGGCTTCCCTCCGTCTGCAGAGGCAAAGGTCTTTATTACCCCCACTTAACACAAGACAACAAACGACTGTTTGCTCAAGCCCTCGAACTGAAAAAAACAGCACAACTGGAAATTTCTATGGACGGACAACTGCCGCATCAAAGCACGAAAGACAGAGGGAAGCCGCGTGTACGTCATTTGTTGCACACGCGACCTCTCGCTAATCGCCTCGTAGCTGCCCAAACCTTCTACTTTCATATCTAATCAAATAAATATCCCGGACAATGTATTTTTCTTCAGAAGAACTAAAACGTTCACTAAATAACAGCAGGCTCACCCATAAATCCCTGATACACTTTAACATACGTAGCCTCTCAAAGAACTATGATAACATGATAGCTTTCTTTTCTAATCTAAATAACCCTTTCACTATCATTTGCCTCTCAGAAATATGGTTGACAAGCGCTGATAGCAAACTGTTTGGTATACCCGGATACGCAATGGAAGTATGTGTCCGTAAGGATGTTCGGTATGGTGGTCCAGCAATTCTTGTACAAGATAACTATTCATATCACCGTCGCCTTGATCTATCTTTCTCTTGCCCTAACGTTGAATCTGTATTTTTGGAATTCGATAAATCTTTTCTTTCAGCTAACAGTAGAAACACAATAATCGGATCAGTATACATTTCCCCATCATCTTGTTCCGCAAACGTTTGTTCTCAACTAGATGCTATCTTGAACATCATTGCAAACGAAAACAAATATGTCGTCCTCCTCGGTGACATAAACATAGATATTATTAACCCCAATGATAGTCATTGCTCTAATTACACCAACTGCTATGCAGGATATGGCCTAGATTCATTAATAACCGTACCCACAAGATGTCCTCCGTCCGGATCTCACTCCTTAATAGATCATGTGTTATCAAACTTACACCTAGAGCAATGCGCTGGCGTAGTCACTGTTCCCATAACAGACCACTATCCCGTATTCGTTCTAATAAAGTCTATTAACCCACCGTACCAACGAAACATAAAAAGAGCTAACTTTCACACCACTAAGTTCATTAGTCAAATTGAAGAAATCGATTGGAACCCGATTCTTTCTATAACAGACCCAGTCCTGGCATTCGAACAATTTAACAACAAAGTTAAAAGCCTCGGAGTGTACGAGCCCAACACAAAATACTCACTGGTTCTCCGCCCCTAGAAACCCATGGATAACAGGATCCCTCTTACAAAGTATAAAAAACGTGATAACCTTCATAAAAAATTAAAACGCCAAGCTTTTAATGTAAGTTTAAAGTCGCGGTACATAACTTATTCTAATACACTTACCAGACTCTTGAAAGAAGCCAAGCGTTCTTACTTTGAGAAAGCGATTGTTACACAAAAATAACACCCGCAAAACCTGGGATACCGTTAGGTCCTTTCTTCATCTGTCTTCACCAAACCACGCACTTAACCAACTTAACACAGGAACAAGGATAGTAACGGAAGCCACTGATATCGCAGACGAATTCAATAGTTTTTTTCTGTCGTACACAAGATCATTCACCAGACAGTACACCACAGCCAGTACTCAGGCAAACCCCTTATTCATTTTACTTGTTCCCTAAATCACCCAAAGAAGTATCCGATTCAATCGCTAGTTTACGAACTACAGGTCCCGGCCTTGATGATTTACAACCTTCTAAAATCAAATTAGTATCATCTCATATCGCCGATGTACTCGCGCACATTATTAACTGCATGTTCATAACAGGCGTTTTCCCCGACGAATTAAAGCACGGTAAAATAACTCCTATATTAGAAAATGGTGACAAAAAACTAATATCAAACTATCGCCCTATCTGCATGCTATCTTTTTTAGCAAAGTTATTGAGAAACTACTTGTAAACCGCTTAACAAACTACTTTCACAAATTTAATCTTCTCTCGCCTGAGCACCATGGGTTTCGTAAAGGGTATTCAACTGAAATAGCTATAACATCATTCACTGACAAAATAAAACATGCCCTTGACAACGGCCATATTGCTGGTTCAGTTTTCGTTGACTTCAGTAAAGCATTTGATACCATCTGTCATAACATTCTTTCTTACAAGTTAGAAGCTCTGGGCATTCGTGGCCCAGCTCTTACGCTCATCCGCAGTTATTTGAATAACAGAACACAAGTTGTAAATTTCGGAGGTTCACTATCACGTAATAAATCAGTCACTAAGGGTGTCCCACAAGTCTCGCTTTTAGGCCCTTTACTTTTCCTGGTGTACATTAACGATCTTCCTCACCGTTTAACCAGTACCTCATCTATACTGTATGCTGACGACACCACTATATTTACTAATTGCAAATGTATAAATACCGTAGTAGACCGACTAAATTCTGACTTAAGCAACTTGTCTGCGTGGTGCACAACTAACAAACTTCACATCAACCCTTCGAAAACTCAGTTTATGCTTTTTTCATAAACGTGTCCTCACGCCCGCGCCACCACTCGTCTTACAAACTCATGTTCTCTCACCTGCACATGAGGTTTTCTTCCTTGGCGTCAAACTTGACCCCCAACTTAAGTTTAACTTGCATGCTGACATGGTGTCAAAAAAATTGCCTTTTGAATAAGAGTACTAATTCTAACACGTTCGCATTTTCCACAAAACGTAAGAACTTCACTTTATTACGCATTTATTCATTGTCACTTGCAATACTGCATCTCACTTTGGGGAAACACATATTGCTCGCACATAATACATCTGCAACATTTACAAAATCAAGCCTTGAGGATCATCAATTTCTCCAGTTACATGTCACATGCAGTACTAATTTTCAGTACCCTAAAAATACTACCATTACGTTACATGCTCCAGCTCAAATTGGTTTTACTAATATACCGCACACTAAATCATGAAATCATTTTAGATACATTTAATAGGCCTGCTCTTACCAACACTAACAATACGACATTTTCCGCTAACAACAATTTTATTGCGATAGCAATTATATGGACACTCAAAAGCAGATTTCTGCCGTCGGCGTCGCCGTCGCCGTTGCCGTCGCCGTCGCCGTGAGGTTCCGTATGACGTCAATGAAGATGAAATCGTCGCCGCGCGCCGAACGCTGTATGTGCGAGTGAAAGGGTGCGAGGGGCGCGCGCTTTCACGGGGCGTGAACGCACGGCGGAGAACAAACGCGCGTTCTGCGCCGTGCTCGCTTAAGGGCTGCAGAAGTAGGCGTCTCTTTCCTCCTTTACAATCACCATATATGTAGAGCAAACGCGCCTTCTTCGGACGCGCGAGAGTCCGTGGGGGAGGGGGAGGGAAAGGAGGCGGCGTTTAGCTGCGGCACCAAGTGCCTGTTTAAATCAGAGGCTCCGGCAACAGTCACCAACGCCGCACGCATTTTGAGCGAACGCGGGCAAAACGCCGACGGCGTCGACAACAGTTGTGCGTGTTGCCAGTGCTGCTGCATGTCCAAGTTTATACACCTGATAAAGGTACTAGCATTACTCCGTATAGCTCTCTACAAATTTGCTATCGCAATTGATGCTTCGCCTTTCAGGTGAAACTGCGACAACTTTTTTACTCCCTCGAATAAACACTATTTATGGAATGTTTACTGCTCTTTTCACGGCCATTAAATACTTGAACAAACTACCCACCCCCGCCCCCCCCCCATATTAAAGCCTGCCGCACAACATTAAAATTCAAGAGAGATACGAAGAAATATTTACTAACGACACTAGTGGCTACAGACTCATTACTATGAGTCTATATTGTGTACAGAATTATTTTCCAGTTTTCAATGCTTCTGTATTTATCTAATGTATTGATAGCTTTTATTTATGTTTTATTCTATATCTCCCTTTGCCTTCTTTTTTTTCCTCCTTCTTTTTAGATGTTTTATATTTTTTGTCGCATAGTCTATATAACACTTGTACTTTGCGTATTGTGAGCATATATTTGTTTCTAATTATCCGTTAAACTAACCTCGTGTTCTTTGATATGTGTCATTCCTATGTTTCCATAACGTGTCAATTTATTTATTTATTCATAAGCTGTATGTATTTCATTTGCCTGTATTTTGAACTTCTATTATTGTAAGCGCCTTTCTTGTATTTGACTATTTGCTTCACTAACTTCGTGTATTCTGATGTCTGTTGCTGTTATGTTGCCTTAATGTATTAATTATTGCATTGTTAAATTACTAATAGGAGGTCCCCCTGACAGTTCTTGTAACTCCGGGACCTCCTTCTGTACTAATGATGAATGATGAAATAAAATAAACGGAGTCAACTCGTCAAAAATCTTTACGTTCTCGTACGTTTCTTTCTGCTTGAGTACAAGAAATGGAGGGTCATTATTTTCAACACCTTCGCCAGTGTTGACCGCGGTAGCAGCTTGGTGTTTTGTCGGCAGCAACGACTCCCGCTCCTCGTACTTTTTAAGGAGATTGATGTAGAAGGTACCTTCTCGTGTGCCTAAATCTACGACGAAGTCGATGTCGCTTCTCTTGACAATAATAGTAAATGGTCCCTTCCAGGTCATTATTAGATTGTTGTTGTCGGATGGGAGCAGAAGTAACACTTTGTCTAACACGGCAAGGTGTCGAACGTTCGCCTTCCGGTCATAATATTGCTTCTGGGTCCACTTCCACCTTCGAAGTGCCTCATGGGCAAGTTCGCACGTTCGGCGTAACCGATCTTGCAGCTCCACAACGTAGCCGTACGTTGTTTTTGTCTCGTCATGCAGTTGGCTTCCCGACCATAGCTCCTTGAGGATTGCCATCGGTCCTCGTACGTAGCGTCCATATAGCAGATAAAAGGGCGAGAAACCCAAGCTTGCCTGTGGGACTTCCCTGTAGGCAAATAACAGTGGGGCTAAGTATCCGTCCCACTCTTTCAGGCTTTCTTGGCACATCTTCCGGATCATTTGCTTTAACGGTCCGTTAAAGCGCTCCACTAGACCATTCGCCATTGGATGGTAAGGCGTGGTTGGTAGCTGTTTAAAAGACAGCAGACGGCTTAACTCTTTCATGAGCTGCGAGGTGAATTGTGTACCTCGGTCGGTTACTATTTCTCGTGGAATTCCGACCCTGGAAAATATCTCAAGCAATGCCTCGGCAATTATTTCACTGGTGATGCTTGGCAACGCAACCGCGTCTGGATAATGGGTTGCAAAGTCCACCATGGTATAGTTGGCAAGTTAAATTCTCCAAGCCAATCAACGCATACATAGTGTGACTATATGTAGCAATACATCGCTAGTGACCCTATATAGGGTATTCGAGTGACGGAGCATGCAAATAAATGTGTCTTTCGCCGGTCAATAGCGCTGCATCGATGAGGAGGTGCTTGAGCAGCCGCTCAGTGAAGCCCTGCCGAAAGATATGTTTTATAACGGAGAAGCAGGAAATCCTAACCGATGCGCAGTTTACTACGTCTGCTCAAATCCCTCCCTTAGTACAGTTGGCAAGTTAAATTCTCCAAGCCAATCAACGCATACATAGGGTGACTATATGTAGCAATACATCGCTAGTGACCCTATATAGGGTATTCGAGTGACGGAGCATGCAAATAAATGTGTCTTTCGCCGGTCAATAGCGCTGCATCGATGAGGAGGTGCTTGAGCAGCCGCTCAGTGAAGCCCTGTCAAAAGATATGTTTTATAACGGAGAAGCAGGAAATCCTAACCGATGCGCAGTTTACTACGTCTGCTCAAATCCCTCCCTTAGTATAGCTGGCAAGTTAAATTCTCCAAGCCAATCAACGCATACATAGGGTGACTATATGTAGCAATACATCGCTAGTGACCCTATATAGGGCATTCGAGTGACGGAGCATGCAAATAAGTGTGTCTTTCGCCGGTCAATAGCGCTGCATCGATGAGGAGGTGCTTGAGCAGCCGCTCAGTGAAGCCCTGCCGAAAGATATGTTTTATAACGGAGAAGCAGGAAATCCTAACCGATGCGCAGTTTACTACGTCTGCTCAAATCCCTCCCTTAGTATAGTTGGCAAGTTAAATTCTCCAAGCCAATCAACGCATACATAGAGTGACTATATGTAGCAATACATCGCTAGTGACTCTATATAGAGCATTCGAGTGACGGAGCATGCAAATGAGTGTGTCTTTCGCAGGTCGATACCGCTGCATTGATGAGGAGGTGCTTGAGGAGCCGCTCAGTGAAGCCCTGCCCAAAGGTATGTTTTACAACCGAGAAGCAGGAAATCCTAACCGATGCGCAGTTTACTGCGTCTGCTCAATTCCCTCCCTTAGTATAGTTGGCAAGTTAAATTCTCCAAGCCAATCAACGCATACATAGAGTGACTATATGTAGCAATACATCGCTAGTGACTCTATATAGAGCATTCGAGTGACGGAGCATGCAAATGAGTGTGTCTTTCGCAGGTCGATACCGCTGCATTGATGAGGAGGTGCTTGAGGAGCCGCTCAGTGAAGCCCTGCCCAAAGGTATGTTTTACAACCGAGAAGCAGGAAATCCTAACCGATGCGCAGTTTACTGCGTCTGCTCAATTCCCTCCCTTAGTATAGTTGGCAAGTTAAATTCTCCAAGCCAATCAACGCATACATAGAGTGACTATATGTAGCAATACATCGCTAGTGACTCTATATAGAGCATTCGAGTGACGGAGCATGCAAATAAGTGTGTCTTTCGCCGGTCAATAGCGCTGCATCGACGAGGAGGTGCTTGAGCAGCCGTTCAGTGAAGCCCGGCCCAAAGGTATCTTTTACAACCGAGAAGCAGGAAATCCTAACCGATGCGCAGTTTACTGCATCTGCTCAATTCCCTCCCTTAGTATAGTTGGCAAGTTAAATTCTCCAAGCCAATCAACGCATACATAGTGTGACTATATGTAGCAATACATCGCTATAGTGACTCTATATAGAGCATTCGAGTGACGGAGCATGCAAATGAGTGTGTCTTTCGCCGGTCAATAGCGCTGCATCGACGAGGAGGTGCTTGAGCAGCCGTACAGTGAAGCATAAGAATGGATAGTTGGGCGAGTTGGTACGGTAACATATTCTTGATATAAGCGCGAAGAAGACACGGACGGAGGCGGAAGGAGAAAGGACGAGCGCTAACTCACAACTAAATCTTTATTGGGAATAACAAACATATATATACATATATATAAGTGATTGCAAAAAACCGTAGCAAAGAAAACATCACATGGTCAAAAGGATAGCAGTTACCAGACAAATCTAATCAGGAAATTGTGAAGCCGCAAAAATTTAGACAAGAAAAAAAAAGAAAGAAAAAACTCTACTTCGCACTGACGCACGTGCTGAGCAAATATTGAAATTCACCTTCTGACAATGATAATGATGCCTGGCTAACACAAGTTTCTCCTAGTCTTTTAAAGTGAAATGCCTCAATAATTTCGCGTGTAGTTTGGCATTTGTGTCTAGAAAGGACTTTTGTGTCCTCAAACAATGGCCTACAACCGCACGTAAAACAATGCGAGGCTAGATGAGAAGCGTTGGGGTTGTTAAGAGAATGCTGATGTTCCTTTAGTCTAATATTGAGGCATCTGGCGCTCAGTCCAATATAAGCTTTACCGCACTTGAGTGGAATGTGATAGACTATGCCTGTGTCACACTGTGTTAAAGGGGACACGTGCCTAACGCCACAATCCTTTTTTTCTTTTTACTCCCCCCCCCCCCCCCCGCTCAAGTTTCCTTTTTATGATAGGGCACATCCTTGACAACTTACGGGGAGCCGAGAAAACCGTATTGACGTCGTACCTACTGGCTACATTCCGTAAACCATGTGACAACTTGTGCACATAGGGCACCACTGCAAACCGCTCTTTTTTCTGTTTTTCTTGCTGTTTTTTTGCAGCACTCTTGACCCATTTTGAAAGCTTTTCGCAGGTTAGGGATAACAAATGTGCTGGATATCCAGCTTTCTTTAGCCTATCTAGCTGTTGCGAAAAACTTTGTTGCATACAGTGTGTACATGACTTAGCGATAGCGGACCTAAGTGCTGAATAAACAATCCCCTGTTTTACAAGTTTCGAATGGCAAGAAGAAAAATCAAGTAGTGGTTTTTGTGCCCTTGGCGAATAGCACCAACAGACATGTTCCTGTTGGAACGTGAGGCATAGATCTAAAAACTGCAAAGTATTATTCTGGATAAGCTCAAGCGTGAAACCCAGGCCCCCACCACATTCTTTAAACACTTTTAAGATATCGGTAGCTTTTTTGGTGTAGTTATCACTTGAACAAAACACGAGGTAATCATCTACGTATCGAAATGTACGTACTGTCAAGTCCTTTAGATTGTTCTGTAGCTTTCTATTGACGTGACTTAGGTACAGATCACTCAAAACTGGTGCAACTTTTGAGCCAATGCAAACTCCGGATTTTTGTACATACATTGAACTACCCCACTTTATCCTAATATTGTCTGGGTAAAACAACAAAAGCTCCAAAAAAGATTCTAACGGCATACCAGAGTGCTGTGTAAACTGGAACTCATCATTGAAGAGCGTAACCGCTTCTTTAACACTACACATAAGTTCTTTTTGTGGAAGCGAATAAAAAAGATCTTCTACATCAACACTGATAGCCGAGCACTTTCCTGGATTATTATCGGTTAGGAACAACACAACATCTTCAGAATGTCTTATCAGGAAAGGATCTTGAATGCCAACTGAAGCCAGCACATTATGTAAAAAGGTTGACAAAAGGTACTGCCACGTTCCTTTTTCAGAAATAATGGCTCTAAAAGGTACATCAGGCTTATGAGTCTTAGCGCTGAAAAATATGTCAAGGTGTAGTCCTTTAGATTTCTTTACCCCCGACGCGAGGCGCTCAAGGCCAAATTGCTCAAGCAATCCAACCGCGGTTTTCTTAACTTTATTTACGTTGGTCTTTTTTGAAAGAAAACTCTTATCGATAGCATTTTGAGCTTTTTGAGTGTACAAATCTTCAGGAATAACAACAAAGAAGCCTTCTTTATCCGCTGTAACCAACCTTAGCTGATGTTCCACGAAATAACGCGACACACTTGCTAAGTTGTCTGACTTACGTTTTTGGGGTACTGTCTTGGAAATCACTGCTACACACTCAGTCACACATCGTGGTCGAAAGTCTTCCCTAGTCCATCGTGAAATCGATCTGCACAAGCTAATCTTTTCCGGAGGGGATAATTCAGGTTCGCAGGCAAACTTGGGTCCTTTGCACAGAATATTCTTGATACTTCCTGGTAGTTGTTGACTGCCGAGTACCAACACCTTTCCTTGGTCACTTGTTGGCTTGTCCTTCTTCGGCAACAATAAAGATTCAGTTGTGAGTTAGCGCTCGTCCTGTCTTCTTCCGCCTCCGTCCGTGTCTTCTTCGCGCTTATATCAAGAATATGGTAGTGTGAAGCCCTGCCCACAGGTATGTTTTACAACCGAGAAGCAGGAAATCCTAACCGATGCGCAGTTTACTGCGCATCGGTTAGGATTTCCTGCTTCTCGGTTCAATTCCCTCTCTTAGCATAGTTGGCAAGTTAAATTCTCCAAGCCAATAAACGCATACATAGAGTGACTATATGTAGCAATAAATCGCTAGTGACTCTATATAGAGCATTCGAGTGACGGAGCATGCAAATAAGTGTGTCTTTCGCCGGTCAATAGCGCTGCATCGACGAGGAGGTGCTTGAGCAGCCGTTCAGTGAAGCCCTGCCCAAAGGTATGTTTTATAACGGAGAAGCAGGAAATCCTAACCGATGCGCAGTTTACTACGTCTGCTCAAATCCCTCCCTTAGTATAGTTGGCAAGTTAAATTCTCCAAGCCAATCAACGCATACATAGGGTGACTATATGTAGCAATACATCGCTAGTGACCCTATATAGGGCATTCGAGTGACGGAGCATGCAAATAAGTGTGTCTTTCGCCGGTCAATAGCACAGCATCGATGAGGAGGTGCTTGAGCAGCCGCTCAGTGAAGCCCTGCCGAAAGATATGTTTTATAACGGAGAAGCAGGAAATGCAAACCGATGCGCAGTTTACTACGTCTGCTCAAATCCCTCCCTTAGTATAGTTGGCAAGTTAAATTCTCCAAGCCAATCAACGCATACATAGAGTAACTATATGTAGCAATACATCGCTGGTGACTCTATATAGAGCATTCGAGTGACGGAGCATGCAAATAAGTGTGTCTTTCGCCGGTCAATAGCGCTGCATCGATGAGGAGGTGCTTGAGCAGCCGCTCAGTGAAGCCCTGCCGAAAGATATGTTTTATAACGGAGAAGCAGGAAATCCTAACCGATGCGCAGTCTACTGCGTCTGCTCAAATCCCTCCCTCAGTATAGTTCGCAGGTTAAATTCTCCAAGCCAATCAACGCATACATAGAGTGACTATATGTAGCAATACATCGCTAGTGACTCTATATAGAGCATTCGAGTGACGGAGCATGCAAATGAGTGTGTCTTTCACCGGTCAATAGCGCTGCGTCGACGAGGAGGTGCTTGAGCAGCCGTTCAGTGAAGCCCTGCAGAAAGATATGTTTTATAAGGGAGAAGCAGGAAATCCTAACCGATGCGCAGTCTACTGCGTCTGCTCAAATCCCTCCCTCAGTATAGTTCGCAGGTTAAATTCTCCAAGCCAATCAATGCATACATAGGGTGACTATATGTAGCAATACATCGCTAGTGACCCTATATAGGGTATTCGAGTGACGGAGCATGCAAATAAATGTGTCTTTCGCCGGTCAATAGCGCTGCATCGATGAGGAGGTGCTTGAGCAGCCGCTCAGTGAAGCCCTGCCGAAAGATATGTTTTACAACCGAGAAGCAGGAAATCCTAACCGATGCGCAGTTTACTGCGTCTGCTCAATTCCCTCCCTTAGTATAGTTGGCAAGTTAAATTCTCCAAGCCAATCAACGCATACATAGAGTGACTATATGTAGCAATACATCGCTAGTGACTCTATATAGAGCATTCGAGTGACGGAGCATGCAAATGAGTGTGTCTTTCGCAGGTCGATACCGCTGCATTGATGAGGAGGTGCTTGAGGAGCCGCTCAGTGAAGCCCTGCCCAAAGGTATGTTTTACAACCGAGAAGCAGGAAATCCTAACCGATGCGCAGTTTACTGCGTCTGCTCAATTCCCTCCCTTAGTATAGTTGGCAAGTTAAATTCTCCAAGCCAATCAACGCATACATAGAGTGACTATATGTAGCAATACATCGCTAGTGACTCTATATAGAGCATTCGAGTGACGGAGCATGCAAATAAGTGTGTCTTTCGCCGGTCAATAGCGCTGCATCGACGAGGAGGTGCTTGAGCAGCCGTTCAGTGAAGCCCGGCCCAAAGGTATCTTTTACAACCGAGAAGCAGGAAATCCTAACCGATGCGCAGTTTACTGCATCTGCTCAATTCCCTCCCTTAGTATAGTTGGCAAGTTAAATTCTCCAAGCCAATCAACGCATACATAGTGTGACTATATGTAGCAATACATCGCTATAGTGACTCTATATAGAGCATTCGAGTGACGGAGCATGCAAATGAGTGTGTCTTTCGCCGGTCAATAGCGCTGCATCGACGAGGAGGTGCTTGAGCAGCCGTACAGTGAAGCATAAGAATGGATAGTTGGGCGAGTTGGTACGGTAACATATTCTTGATATAAGCGCGAAGAAGACACGGACGGAGGCGGAAGGAGAAAGGACGAGCGCTAACTCACAACTAAATCTTTATTGGGAATAACAAACATATATATACATATATATAAGTGATTGCAAAAAACCGTAGCAAAGAAAACATCACATGGTCAAAAGGATAGCAGTTACCAGACAAATCTAATCAGGAAATTGTGAAGCCGCAAAAATTTAGACAAGAAAAAAAAAGAAAGAAAAAACTCTACTTCGCACTGACGCACGTGCTGAGCAAATATTGAAATTCACCTTCTGACAATGATAATGATGCCTGGCTAACACAAGTTTCTCCTAGTCTTTTAAAGTGAAATGCCTCAATAATTTCGCGTGTAGTTTGGCATTTGTGTCTAGAAAGGACTTTTGTGTCCTCAAACAAAGGCCTACAACCGCACGTAAAACAATGCGAGGCTAGATGAGAAGCGTTGGGGTTGTTAAGAGAATGCTGATGTTCCTTTAGTCTAATATTGAGGCATCTGGCGCTCAGTCCAATATAAGCTTTACCGCACTTGAGTGGAATGTGATAGACTATGCCTGTGTCACACTGTGTTAAAGGGGACACGTGCCTAACGCCACAATCCTTTTTTTCTTTTTACTCCCCCCCCCCCCCGCTCAAGTTTCCTTTTTATGATAGGGCACATCCTTGACAACTTACGGGGAGCCGAGAAAACCGTATTGACGTCGTACCTACTGGCTACATTCCGTAAACCATGTGACAACTTGTGCACATAGGGCACCACTGCAAACCGCTCTTTTTTCTGTTTTTCTTGCTGTTTTTTTGCAGCACCCTTGACCCATTTTGAAAGCTTTTCGCAGGTTAGGGATAACAAATGTGCTGGATATCCAGCTTTCTTTAGCCTATCTAGCTGTTGCGAAAAACTTTGTTGCATACAGTGTGTACATGACTTAGCGATAGCGGACCTAAGTGCTGAATAAACAATCCCCTGTTTTACAAGTTTCGAATGGCAAGAAGAAAAATCAAGTAGTGGTTTTTGTGCCCTTGGCGAATAGCACCAACAGACATGTTCCTGTTGGAACGTGAGGCATAGATCTAAAAACTGCAAAGTATTATTCTGGATAAGCTCAAGCGTGAAACCCAGGCCCCCACCACATTCTTTAAACACTTTTAAGATATCGGTAGCTTTTTTGGTGTAGTTATCACTTGAACAAAACACGAGGTAATCATCTACGTATCGAAATGTACGTACTGTCAAGTCCTTTAGATTGTTCTGTAGCTTTCTATTGACGTGACTTAGGTACAGATCACTCAAAACTGGTGCAACTTTTGAGCCAATGCAAACTCCGGATTTTTGTACATACATTGAACTACCCCACTTTATCCTAATATTGTCTGGGTAAAACAACAAAAGCTCCAAAAAAGATTCTAACGGCATACCAGAGTGCTGTGTAAACTGGAACTCATCATTGAAGAGCGTAACCGCTTCTTTAACACTACACATAAGTTCTTTTTGTGGAAGCGAATAAAAAAGATCTTCTACATCAACACTGATAGCCGAGCACTTTCCTGGATTATTATCGGTTAGGAACAACACAACATCTTCAGAATGTCTTATCAGGAAAGGATCTTGAATGCCAACTGAAGCCAGCACATTATGTAAAAAGGTTGACAAAAGGTACTGCCACGTTCCTTTTTCAGAAATAATGGCTCTAAAAGGTACATCAGGCTTATGAGTCTTAGCGCTGAAAAATATGTCAAGGTGTAGTCCTTTAGATTTCTTTACCCCCGACGCGAGGCGCTCAAGGCCAAATTGCTCAAGCAATCCAACCGCGGTTTTCTTAACTTTATTTACGTTGGTCTTTTTTGAAAGAAAACTCTTATCGATAGCATTTTGAGCTTTTTGAGTGTACAAATCTTCAGGAATAACAACAAAGAAGCCTTCTTTATCCGCTGTAACCAACCTTAGCTGATGTTCCACGAAATAACGCGACACACTTGCTAAGTTGTCTGACTTACGTTTTTGGGGTACTGTCTTGGAAATCACTGCTACACACTCAGTCACACATCGTGGTCGAAAGTCTTCCCTAGTCCATCGTGAAATCGATCTGCACAAGCTAATCTTTTCCGGAGGGGATAATTCAGGTTCGCAGGCAAACTTGGGTCCTTTGCACAGAATATTCTTGATACTTCCTGGTAGTTGTTGACTGCCGAGTACCAACACCTTTCCTTGGTCACTTGTTGGCTTGTCCTTCTTCGGCAACAATAAAGATTCAGTTGTGAGTTAGCGCTCGTCCTGTCTTCTTCCGCCTCCGTCCGTGTCTTCTTCGCGCTTATATCAAGAATATGGTAGTGTGAAGCCCTGCCCACAGGTATGTTTTACAACCGAGAAGCAGGAAATCCTAACCGATGCGCAGTTTACTGCGCATCGGTTAGGATTTCCTGCTTTTCGGTTCAATTCCCTCTCTTAGCATAGTTGGCAAGTTAAATTCTCCAAGCCAATAAACGCATACATAGAGTGACTATATGTAGCAATAAATCGCTAGTGACTCTATATAGAGCATTCGAGTGACGGAGCATGCAAATAAGTGTGTCTTTCGCCGGTCAATAGCGCTGCATCGACGAGGAGGTGCTTGAGCAGCCGTTCAGTGAAGCCCTGCCCAAAGGTATGTTTTATAACGGAGAAGCAGGAAATCCTAACCGATGCGCAGTTTACTACGTCTGCTCAAATCCCTCCCTTAGTATAGTTGGCAAGTTAAATTCTCCAAGCCAATCAACGCATACATAGGGTGACTATATGTAGCAATACATCGCTAGTGACCCTATATAGGGCATTCGAGTGACGGAGCATGCAAATAAGTGTGTCTTTCGCCGGTCAATAGCACAGCATCGATGAGGAGGTGCTTGAGCAGCCGCTCAGTGAAGCCCTGCCGAAAGATATGTTTTATAACGGAGAAGCAGGAAATGCAAACCGATGCGCAGTTTACTACGTCTGCTCAAATCCCTCCCTTAGTATAGTTGGCAAGTTAAATTCTCCAAGCCAATCAACGCATACATAGAGTAACTATATGTAGCAATACATCGCTGGTGACTCTATATAGAGCATTCGAGTGACGGAGCATGCAAATAAGTGTGTCTTTCGCCGGTCAATAGCGCTGCATCGATGAGGAGGTGCTTGAGCAGCCGCTCAGTGAAGCCCTGCCGAAAGATATGTTTTATAACGGAGAAGCAGGAAATCCTAACCGATGCGCAGTCTACTGCGTCTGCTCAAATCCCTCCCTCAGTATAGTTCGCAGGTTAAATTCTCCAAGCCAATCAACGCATACATAGAGTGACTATATGTAGCAATACATCGCTAGTGACTCTATATAGAGCATTCGAGTGACGGAGCATGCAAATGAGTGTGTCTTTCACCGGTCAATAGCGCTGCGTCGACGAGGAGGTGCTTGAGCAGCCGTTCAGTGAAGCCCTGCCGAAAGATATGTTTTATAAGGGAGAAGCAGGAAATCCTAACCGATGCGCAGTCTACTGCGTCTGCTCAAATCCCTCCCTCAGTATAGTTCGCAGGTTAAATTCTCCAAGCCAATCAATGCATACATAGAGTGACTATATGTAGCAATACATCGCTAGTGACTCCATATAGAGCATTCGAGTGACGGAGCATGCAAATGAGTGTGTCTTTCGCAGGTCGATAGCGCTGCATCGATGAGGAGGTGCTTGAGCAGCCGCTCAGAGAAGCCCTGCCGAAAGATATGTTTTATAACGGAGAAGAAGGAAATCCAAACCGATGCCCAGTTTACTGCACCTGCTCAATTCCCTCCCTTAGCATAGTTGGCAAGTTAAATTCTCCAAGCCAATCAATGCATACATAGAGTGACTATATGTAGCAATACATCGCTATAGTGACTCTATATAGAGCATTCGAGTGACGGAGCATGCAAATGAGTGTGTCTTTCGCAGGTCGATAGCGCTGCATCGATGAGGAGGTGCTTAAGCAGCCGCTCAGTGAAGCCCTGCCGAAAGATATGTTTTATAACGGAGAAGCAGGAAATCCTAACCGATGCGCAGTCTACTGCGTCTGCTCAAATCCCTCCCTCAGTATAGTTCGCAGGTTAAATTCTCCAAGCCAATCAACGCATACATAGAGTGACTATATGTAGCAATACATCGCTAGTGACTCAATATAGAGCATGCGAGTGACGGAGCATGCAAATAAGTGTGTCTTTCGCCGGTCAATGGCGCTGCATCGACGAGGAGGTGCTTGAGCAGCCGTTCAGTGAAGCCCTGCCCAAAGGTATGTTTTACAACCGAGAAGCAGGAAATCCTAACCGATGCGCAGTTTACTGCGTCTGCTCAATTCCCTCCGTTAGTATAGTTGGCAAGTTAAATTCTCCAAGCCAATCAACGCATACATAGAGTGACTATATGTAGCAATACATCGCTAGTGACTCTATATAGAGCATTCGAGTGACGGAGCATGCAAATGAGTATGTTTTTCGCAGGTCGATAGCGTGCATCGATGAGGAGGTGCTTGAGCAGCCGCTCAGTGAAGCCCTGCCGAAAGATATGTTTTATAACGGAGAAGCAGGAAATCCAAACCGATGCGCAGTTTACTACGTCTGCTCAATTACCTCCCTTAGTATAGTTGGCAAGTTAAATTCTCCAAGCCAATCAACGCATACATAGAGTGACTATACGTAGCAATACATCGCTAGTGACTCTATATAGAGCATTCGAGTGACGGAGCATGCAAATAAGTGCGTCTTTCGCCGGTCAATAGCGCTGCATCGATGAGCAGGTGCTTGAGCAGCCGTTCAGTGAAGCCCTGCCGAAAGATATGTTTTACAACGGAGAAGAAGGAAATCCAAACCGATGCCCAGTTTACTGCACCTGCTCAATTCCCTCCCTTAGCATAGTTGGCAAGTTAAATTCTCCAAGCCAATCAACGCATACATAGAGTGACTATATGTAGCAATACATCGCTATAGTGACTCTATATAGAGCATTCGAGTGACGGAGCATGCAAATGAGTGTGTCTTTCGCTGGTCGATAGCGCTGCATCGATGAGGAGGTGCTTGAGCAGCCGTTCAGTGAAGCCCTGCCCAAAGGTATGTTTTATAAGGGAGAAGCAGGAAATCCTAGCCGATGCGCAGTTTACTGCGTCTGCTCAATTCCCTCCCTCAGTATAGTTGGCAAGTTGAATTCTCCAAGCCAATCAACGCATACATACTGTGACTTTACGTAGTGATATAATCTCGACCGGGTGAGGTGGGTCGTCACCGCAGGAATCTGGAGACGACGATGAAGGCAGACATCGTGATGATGAAAAATAGAAAAGATTGTATTCACTTCATTGGTACATGGTTTTGACTCTATCCGAGTCTCGAGCAGTTCTGTCTAACATGGGGGCCAGGACGCCCTTAAATCTCCTCGTGGTGGCTGATGTTTCCTTCGGGGAAGTCCTCTCTCCGGTGGTCAAGTTGACGACCTCCTCTCCCTCGGGTCCTCCTTCTTGGTAGCTCGCCGTTTTCGTCTGATCCGGTCGTAGAGGTGAGACGCTTTCTCGGGGATGAAGGGGATTATCTCGTCACGGGAAAAGCGCTGGGGCTTGCTTCCCACATTTCAGAGATACAGATTCCAGGAAAATCATAACCTGCCGATGACTCCTTCGGGGAACTTGTGGAAGTGTCAGACCTCTGTCGGGCGGTCAAGTTGACAACCTCCTCCCCCTCAGGTCCTCTTCTTTGGTAGCTCGCCCTTTTCGCCTGCTCCGGTCGTAGAGGTGAGACGCTTTCTCGAGGATGAAAGAGGATTATCTCGTCACGGGAAAGGCGCTCGGGCTTGTTTCCCACATTTGACAGGTGCAGTTCCAAGCCTATCATAACAGCCCGTCCACCGCAACAGGAGGTCTCGAAGGGGTTGCAGCATCCAAGCACCTCGAAGAGACCGTACACCCCGTGCCTCTGCTTCGTTTCGCCGTTCGTTCCAAGGCAGGCCAGGTGACACCCTCTCGAAATAGACCACGCCAAGCCCAAGGCACAACAAACGGAGAGCACCCAACTAACCATGAGAACTGCCAGGTTCACACATTCTTCACACAAAACGTTATCAGAATTAAACCTGCAGCCCTCGTTCGAGCTTCCCGAAAATTAACAAACGGAAAAAAACTAGACTTAAGTGCATATTTCAATTAACCTAATACCTAACGTTTTTGTTTCTCCTGCCCGGGAAAGCCACATTTATTGAGAGACTGAGAGTGCAATGCAAATGATCAGACGGATAAATTCTGCGCAGTGAGTTAGTTACTCGTTGGGTCAATAGTATCTGCCAGTACCAGCGCTTCTAAGGCAAAATGTACTGCGCTCTGATGAACGCTTGAACTCCTAATTAAGCTGATTCATGAAGTGGCATTTAAAGCCAGAAAACCAAAAGCCATACTCTATCTGCAATGGTAGCCGATAAACGCACCTACCTTGTAAGCATTGAATTATCCAAAATGGTTTGTTTCTACAAATCTCCAGTGTCAATGTCTATCTACAAAAACAGCGCGTTCACGAGGCACCACCGTCGCAAAACCTGCTTCGCAGTTTTATTCGCGTAACTGGCGCGCATAACAATCATCACAACGAATCACCGAGATTAACGCGGAACCTTTGAAATTAAAAGAAATAAAGTCTTAATAACTAACAAAGGAAAAAAATGCAACGTGCTCTATTTACAAATTTACATTTACGCCTACTTCGACAATTACTACCTCTTAATGCGCACTCGACTAGGTCGCAATCTGAAAGTCATTGGGCCCCGCCATGGGCAATAAAGGGTGCCAGACATACACTGCCCCCTCCCGTCACCTGTCAATTCGTGTGGCCGCAGCTTTCTTTCGCGTCTCGGAGAGGGAGTCCGTAAACGGGAGGAGATTCGCCATTCTTCCTTTGTCCTCGGTCCCGCGGCGCATTCCCCCTCATTGACTGTTTGACTGGCCCTGTGCGTGCGCGCGTACCTCAGCCAGGTTGCCCCTTTCAGCCGCAGTCCTACTCGCGGAGACGCGCCCTGTTCTGTTGTCATCGTCCTTTGGCGACGTCTCCGTTTTCTCAGCCACCATAACGAGCCCTTTGAAGTTCTGCATGATGGCCTGTTCCCTTTGCTCACGGGCTGCGGTGTGGCGTCTTTCTCAAGTTTGCGCTGCGCTAAATACTTTGCTCGTTTGCGCCGTCTGAAATTTTTTTTCCTCGCCAGGCGGTCACTGAATGTGCCTCTGCTATCCCCGTGTGTCATGTTCCTGCTCTGCTTGGCCGCCATGTCAGTCTCCTCCCCTTTGCGCGGTTCAGGACTGTCGCTCAAATGCGGAAGTACAAGGGAGTTTTTCAGCGCCTCCTTGGCCTTTTTAGGGCTGCTGAAACAAGCCTTGCCTCAGCAAGGAACGGCCTCCGGAAGAGCCACTGTTTCCACTTTCGTGGCGCAATCGTTCTCTGCTACCGCGATTTCCTGAGCCGTGTTACGCGGGAGAGCTTGGACCGTAGGGTCGCCAAAACTGAGGCCCTTTTTCTTGAGCAGCATTTCCGAGCGATTTGAAAATAAGTAGGGGTATTGTTTGGACAGATTCTGTGATACCGCGGCTTCAGTCATCAATAGTCCGAACGGCCCCTCGATCTTTACGCTGGCTATGGGCAAGCAAACACTATCCTCCTCAACTACCTGCCGGATCCACGCATGTTCCCCGGTAAAATCCTCAGGTTGCACATACGCAGGGTGGACGATGTCCATTGTCGCAGCCGAGTCCCTAAGTACCCTACATGGCGTTCCGTTCACTGCGAGGTCGCGAAGGTAGGGTTCTAAGAGCTCAAAGTTGCCGTCGTCATTTACGAAAGAAAAAACAATCCTAGGCTTCCGACAGCCGATCGCAAGGTGTCCAGGCTCCTGGCAACGGAAACAGACGACCGGTTTTCTAGCCTCAAACGCTTTTTCTGTTTTTCTTTCGTCTTTCGCTGCACTGTTATTCTGACCTAAATTATCTGTCGGTATGTCTTTGGTCTCACTTCCAGCTTTCTCTTTGTGAAAGGGGCGCCTGTTTTCCTCTTTGCCGAATTTAGTCAACGGCCTGACGCGCGTTTTCTCGGATTCGCGACGTGCGGCGAATTCATTTGCTAGCACTGCAGCACGTTCTAAGCCCTTCTCGCCCGACTTATCTTGAATCCACAGACGCATCTCTTCGCTCAAGGACCCATAGAACTGCTCCATGCAGATTAGCTCAACAACCTTGTCGGGACAACCGAACGCATCTTCCCCTTTTAGCCACTCAATAAATTGGCTTTCAGTTTGTAAGTGAAATCTTGAAAAGACTTGCCCGGTGTCCTAGCTGCCTCCCGAAAACGGCGGCGGAAAGCCTCCGCTGAGAGCCGATACTTCCTTAGCAACGCATCTTTTACTTTCTGATAATCCTCTGACTCGTCCTTCGTTAGCCTTGCACTTATTTCGGTTGCTTCGCCAGGAAGAACGGTCAAAATCTGTTGCGGCCAACTCTCTAGTGCCAACCCGTTTTTCTCGCAGGTTCGTTCAAAAGTAACGAGAAACAAACCCACGTCATCGTTCACTTTGTACGACGGCATGAGATCCGTTATCTTCACTCCTGCTTCACCTGAACGTCTTTCATCTACTGAGAGGTTATTTGCTGATTGCCTGGCCAGATCCCGCTGCACGTCTAGTTCTTTTAGCCTTAGTTCGTGAGCTCTCTGTTCCTCGCGTTCCCTTCCTTCTGCAGCTCTCTGTTCCTCGCGTTCGTTTCTTTCTGCCGCTTCCTTTTGATCAGCTCTCTGCCTTTCTCTTTCCTCTGCAGCGTTTTGTTCAGCTTTCTCAGCTCTTTGCCTTTCCTTCTCTTGTGCAGCGTTTTGCTCAGCTTTCTCAGCTCGTTTCTCTATCTCTTCCCATGCTTCTGAAATTTCGTCCTCAAGAGCCCCGCACTTCTCAATCGCCTCAATAAGCTGTGGCTTTCTCTGACTTTTCCCGATCTCAATTCCCAAACTCTTCACAAAGTAATAACAACTCTGGCTTTTTCCGTTTGCCCAAATCCATGGTCAATGCCGAACGAGGACTTTCTTACTCTGCTGTGACGTGAGGAAGCTTTCAACAGGAGCCTGCGCGTACAGAAACTAATTCGACGTTTTGGAAAACACACAAGCTAAAACCTGGAAAATTCTCAAAGTCAAGCGCTCACCATTCTGCTGAAGCCAGGACGATAGGTGGAGTATCCCATTGCTGCCAACCAGCTGATATAATCTCGACCGGGTGAGGTGGGTCGTCACCGCAGGAATCAAGAGACGACGACGAAGGCGGGCTTCGTGATGATGAAAAATAGAAAAGATTGTATTCACTTCATTGGTACATGGTTTTGACTCTATCCGAGTCTCGAGCGGTTCTGTCTAACATGGGGGCCAGGACGGCCTTAAATCCCCTCGTGGTGGCCGATGTTTCCTTCGGGGAAGTCCTCTCTCCGGTGGTCAAGTTGACGACCTCCTCTCCCTCGGGTGCTCCTTCTTGGTAGCTCGCCGTTTTCGTCTGATCCGGTCGTAGAGGTGAGACGTTTTCTCGGGGATGAAGGGGATTATCTCGTCACGGCAAAAGCGCTGGGGCTTGCTTCCCACACTTGAGAGATAGAGATTCCAGGAAGATCATAACCTGCCGATGACTCCTTCGGGGAACTTGTGGAAGTGTCAGACCTCTGTCGGGTGGTCAAGTTGACAACCTCCTCCCCCTCAGGTCCTCTTCTTTGGTAGCTCGCCCTTTTCGCCTGCTCCGGTCGTAGAGGTGAGACGCTTTCTCGAGGATGAAAGAGGATTATCTCGTCACGGGAAAGGCGCTCGGGCTTGTTTCCCACATTTGACAGGTGCAGTTCCAAGCCGATCATAACAGTAGCAATATATCGCCAGAGACTCTATATAGAGCATTCGAGTGACGGATCATGCAAATGAGTGTGTCTTTCTCCGGTCAATAGAGCTGCATCGACGAGGAGGTGCTTGAGCAGCCGTTCAGTGAAGCCCTGCCCAAAGGTATGTTTTACAACCGAGAAACAGGAAATCCTAACCGATGCGCAGTTTACTGCGTCTGCTCAATTCCCTCCCTTAGTATAGTTGGCAAGTTAAATTCTCCAAGCCAATCAACGCATACATAGATTGACTATCAGAATCAGAATCAGTTTATTCAATACAAAAAACGGGGTTAATTACATGGTAAGTATATACAGAAGGAGGTCCCGTAGTTAAAAACTGAAATGGGACCTCCTATGCATGATGACAAGAATTATTAATACAAACAAACAATGGCAACATGTAAAGTTTACGATAATACAGGTTTTTTTTTGAAAGACAAGGCATAAATAAAAAAAATGCAGCAGTTAATGCATAAGAACAAGGTTGCAGATCACTGAATAATAGGCAGAACTACAAAGGGTGCTTTTCCAAGGCGATGAAAAGAATGCAGGAAATAAATATAGAAACACAGTTAAAGTTTAAAAAAAAAGAAAGAAGAAACATACTACACTGAAAAATGGGAGTCGGATAAAGCTAAAAGAAAGCGCTTAAGTTCAGTATGAAACCGGTGAGATTTCAACAATTTAAAAGGAAATGGTAATGTGTTCCAGAGGGATATAGCTGAAAAGTGTAATGACTGCTTGCCGTAGTTGGTGCGAACGCTGGGTAATATAAAGTTCATATTGTCTGCAAATCTAGTATTATTTATATTAATAAGAGACGTCGTTGGTATGATGGTTACTGGAAGATTATTGTTTATGGCCCTAAAAATAAAAATGGCGAGGTTGTATTTAACAAGATCAGTCACATTCAAAATGTTATGAGCATGTAATAACTCACTAGCGTTAATGCTACGAGATGAAAATGTTATTAGACGAATAGCTCGATTTTGAATGACTTGCAATGACATTAGGTGACTGCTATAAGTGTTTCCCCATGATTCAATGTTATAGTTGATATGAGAATGAACGAAAGCATAATACAGTGACATTAGAGTAGAAAATGAGAAATAAGGTCTTGATTTAATTAGAGCGCGTATTCCATATGCCATTTTCTTTTTTACGTTAGCTATGTGAAGATTAAATTTAAGGTGGCGATCGAATTCCACACCTAAATAGGAGCAATTATGAACTGCAGTGATTAGGTGATTGTTGATGGAAATGGATTGACGGTGGTCAGGCGATCTCTGATGCGAGGTGAAGACGACAAAATTGGTCTTATTATGGTTAATCTGCAGCTTATTCTGGTCACACCACGCGGAGATTGACAGAAGATCTTCGTTTAGTTTACTTGTTAGTGTTTTTACACAATTGTTAGAATTAAATATAGTAGTGTCATCAGCGTACAGAATGCACTTCGATGAGGAGAGGCAACTAGGCAGATCATTAATATAAATTAGAAAGAGTAGGGGATCTAATATGGACCCCTGCGGTACACCTATATTAGTAGTAGCTTCTTTAGAGTAGCACCCAGAAATGTTAACGACTTGTTTTCTATCTTGTAAGTAACTGCGGATTAGAAGTAGTGGCGGACCTGTTATTCCAATGGCTTCGAGCTTAGCGCAAAGAATTGCGTGATCAATAGTGTCGAAGGCCTTAGATAGGTCAACAAATATGGAGGCTGCAAATTTACCTTCATCAATTGCTTTTTTAAGGTAATCAGTAAGAGCTATAAGTGCTAGATTAGTTGAAAAACCAGGACGAAAGCCAAATTGATGGGGCGAAAGAATACTAAATTTATTTAAATACTTTGTTAGACGCTTTTCGATAACTTTTTCAATGACCTTATTAAAAAATGGAAGAACACAAATAGGTCTATAATTCTGCATGAGCCTGCGATCACCTTTTTTGAAAACAGGAATGACTCGACCGCGTTTAAGTTCACGTGGGAAGACACCGGTTTTAAATATGAGGTTAATGATAGCAGAGAGAACGTTAGCAATATGTTGTGCAATCATTTTAATATGGTAAGCGTTAATATTATCGAGGCCAGCGCTAGTGGCTTTAAGGGTCCTAATTATTGAAATTACTTCATCAGGCGTAGTTGGAAAAAGGAAAAATGAATGAGGTAGGCGGTTAAATGACATGTTACAGCATGAAGCGGAATCAGAAGTAGTATTGAAAAAAGCACCACAAAAGGCATTAGCAATATCAAGCGGATTACTGTATTCCCTGTTATTGTGAATGATCCTCGAAATGACGTTCTGGGTGTTACGATTTAAAAAGGTGTTAACAATTTCCCACTTTTTCCTAGTGTTATTACCACATTCTTCAATTTTATGTTCGTTATAATTCCTCTTCGCAATTCTCAGCTGAGCACAAAGTGAGTTGGAAAATTTTTTGTAACGGGCAAGTAGTTTAGTATTAAAAGGTTGTTTTTTAGTTTTTTTGTACAAATTTTCACGAGACCGCATTGCTTTCAGAAGGCTATCTGTAAGCCATGGGTTTTGCGGTGATGCTACCTTTTTTCTGCATTTTTGTTTATGGGAATGGGAGTTGAAAAGCAATGAAAGTGTCGACAGAAACTGTGAAAAAGCTGTTTGGGGGTCATTAGTTGATACAACATCCGACTAGTCAGTTTTAGTTAGACTAGTAAGGAAGATTTCTTTGTCAAGTACAATTCTGTAATATGAAGTGTTACCAAAGGTTGAGCGATTGCGAAAGCGTAGAACGATAGGGTAGTGATCGGTAAAGTCGGTGTTAACGATGCCTGCTTCCGGTGGGTCTGTTAAGTTCGATAATGCGTGATCAATCAAGGTGCCATCGACATTGTTAGGACAGCGAGTAGGGAGAGTAATTAAACATTCATACCCAAAACTATGAAAGTTGCTTGAATATTTAGAAGAATTAGATGAAGTGCTATCCAAGAGGTTAATGTTTATATCGCCCATGATTAGGCCATTGGAGTTAGCGCACGATATCTTTTCCATGGTTCGATCGAGAGCACTACAGAAATCAGTAACTAAAGAAGAGGGTGAGCGATAAATGCAGCCAAACACTAAGTTCCTGTTGTCTATACCGAAGACGGGTGAGTCAAATTCCACAAATACTGATTCACAGTTAGTAATATTTAACTCCAAGTCATGCCGGCGTTTGTATGGAATATTAGATGAGACAAATATAGCTGCACCTCCGTGGTTACTCATCTCTCTGTGAGAATACTCAGAAACGTATGAGCTAAAACAGAATAGGTCCCTGTCATCATGACTTAGCCAGGTTTCAGACACACATATTATTGAAAAGCTGTTGGTAAGTGTTGAAAAAAGGTTCTGATAATCATCGAAATGCTTTCGGAGACTTCTAGCATTGAAGTGAATGATTGAGTGGTACTCACGCGACATGAACTTATTCAGTGCAGATGTTGACAGGTAAGAATCCATGGTGGATGGTAATGACATTTAAGGGTCCCAATAGAGAGAGTTAGTTGAAAACAGATAGGTCAGACTCTTCAGCAATGCGACAAACGCGGCTCTCATTTGTCTTTCTAGCCTTAATCTGACAATTATCCGTCCACAAGTGCTTCCAGTTGTTCGCCTTTTTCAGCGCCAGTGCTTTGGAAAAGAGTGCCTTATTTTGGGGTGTCAAGTGGTCATTAACAAATATAGGGAAGTTACTGTCGTATCTGCCTATGTCACTCAGGCAAAGCCTTGCCTTTCGTGCCTTGCTGATGAAATCATTCTTTTTTGTTCGAGAACAGAATCTTGCAATTAAGTTCTTCTTTGCCTTATCTTTAGTAGACACTCTATGGACAACATCGAGATCAGTGGAAGTAACGGGACATCCAATTTTTCTGCCAATTGTCTCCAATACAGCAACGCAGTCCTCGCCCTGAGTACAGGGGATGCCCCTGATCTCGATGTTGTTAATGCGAGAGTACTGATCGAGTTCGGACACCCTGCGGGAAAGTGAGCAGTTTTCAGTTTTCAGGGCTTTGTTTTCTGCCACAAGTGAGGCTTTTTCACTGTGCAGCTTTTCAACCAGATCATTCAAAAATTTTAGACTGGACTCAAGACTGTCCACGTGCTTCTTTAGCTCCAGCACGTCAACCCCACTAGTCTTCATTTGCACGACAATCTTGTCAATAATGCGATCAGTCATACGATCAGTCTCATTAAGAAGCCTTGATTCCAGTTCGTCAATTCTTTTAGCGAGCTCAGCACAGGAGGGCATATCTAACAACACTCAGATATATAAAAACACTAGAAACTCAATACCAGGATACAAGTAGCGAAAAAAAAAACAGTTAATGGCAGCAGCGGCAGTAACAGGATAACAAGGAAAACGACAGATGCTGTCGCTACCAACCTGTACGAGCAGAAAGGAGTGCGTGAGTCGTGCGCGAGCACTGCTGCCGCTGCTGCCAAGAATGGTCGATCGTAGGTGCAGGCGGCCTTTAAGTAGTGATGCCGGGGCAAGCCAGCACCACCTGGTGGTATTCTATGAAGATCTTGCTTGACGAGATAGCCTGCTGGATGACACGTGTGGTTGATCCAGCAGAAGCGCCAACTTCTGGTGGTCTTCGGTGAAGATCTTGCTTGACAAGATACCCTGTACGAGCAGAAAGGAGTGCGTGAGTCGTGCGCGAGCACTGCTGCCGCTGCTGCCAAGAATGGTCGATCGTAGGTGCAGGCGGCCTTTAAGTAGTGATGCCGGGGCAAGCCAGCACCACCTGGTGGTATTCTATGAAGATCTTGCTTGACGAGATAGCCTGCTGGATGACACGTGCGGTTGATCCAGCAGAAGCGTCAACTTCTGGTGGTCTTCGGTGAAGATCTTGCTTGACAAGATACCCTGTACGAGCAGAAAGGAGTGCGTGAGTCGTGCGCGAGCACTGCTGCCGCTGCTGCCAAGAATGGTCGATCGTAGGTGCAGGCGGCCTTTAAGTAGTGATGCCGGGGCAAGCCAGCACCACCTGGTGGTATTCTATGAAGATCTTGCTTGACGAGATAGCCTGCTGGATGACACGTGCGGTTGATCCAGCAGAAGCGCCAACTTCTGGTGGTCTTCGGTGAAGATCTTGCTTGACAAGATACCCTGTACGAGCAGAAAGGAGTGCGTGAGTCGTGCGCGAGCACTGCTGCCGCTGCTGCCAAGAATGGTAGCTCGCCATTCTACTATACGTAGCAATACATCGCTAGCGACTTTATATAGAACATTCCAGTGACGGAGCATGCAAAGTGTGTCTTTCGCTGGCGATGCGCTGCATCGCTGAGAGGTGCTCAAGCCCCTCAGTGAGCTGCAGAAGCTAGTTTACACGGAGAAGCAGGAAATCCATCCGAATGCGCAGTTACTACGTGTTATTGCTACATATGTACTTATTAGCTTATTTATTGTTATTTTATATTTTATATATAAGACGTACTATGAGTAGATTATTAATATGTCTTATTATTTCTCTTTATTGTAAACATTCTTTTTGCGCAATATTTTGAACGTGCTCCTCCTCGTTCGACTCAGGAAGTATTGGTGGGCGAAATAACTGATTATGTTGCTTCCGGTCACGGTGCGATGAGTCTATAGATTTTTCTTCTGGCAAGGCTGAACTAGTGTTGTACGTTATAATACTTTGTACCAATATCTTACACCTAAGAACTCGCTTATTCTTGTGGACTGTCACGAAACATTCAGCTTCGACCATTCGTGCGCCATAGGTTTAGTCCGTCGTTTATTGTGCGTATACACTGCGCATATATTCAAGTGTGCACCCATTCGCTTATTCTTGATATGTCGGCGATCGAGTGGGCGTAAGTTTTCCTGCCGTTTGGCACCGATGTGTATAGATAACGTGCGCGAAACTTACTATGACAGGAAGCGGCGCTACTGCCTTTGTCATCGTTTAACGAGTGGTACTCACTCTTGACGACGTTGTGGGGATGAAGCCCTTTCTTTGAAGGTTAGCGACACAAGGCTGGCGGATGAGCAAATTTCTGTATCCTAGAGGAAAGCCGTACATCACGAAGTGCCGGTAACACGTTAGGACAGTTGCAGCAGCGATCCGCGAACTTGGCCACACAGATTCATTCTATTCCTTAACATGCCAGTCACTATATTTTTGCAGCCAACTACTGCACAGATGTTCTATCCATATTATTTCATCATCACGATGTCTGCCTTCATCGTCGTCTCCAGATTCCTGCGGTGACGACCCACCTCACCCGGTCGAGATTATATCACTACGTAAAGTCACAGTATGTATGCGTTGATTGGCTTGGAGAATTCAACTTGCCAACTATACTGAGGGAGGGAATTGAGCAGACGCAGTAAACTGCGCATCGGCTAGGATTTCCTGCTTCTCCCTTATAAAACATACCTTTCGGCAGGGCTTCTCTGAGCGGCTGCTTAAGCACCTCCTCATCGATGCAGCGCTATCGACCAGCGAAAGACACACTCATTTGCATGCTACGTCACTCGAATGCTCTATATAGAGTCACTATAGCGATGTATTGCTACATATAGTCACACTATGTATGCGTTGATTGGCTTGGAGAATTTAACTTGCCAACTATGCTAAGGGAGGGAATTGAGCAGATGCAGTAAACTGTGCATCGGCTAGGATTTCCTGCTTCTCGGTTGTAAAACATATCTTTCGGCAGGGCTTCACTGAACGGCTGCTCAAGCACCTCCTCGTCGATGCAGCGCTATTGACCGGCGAAAGACACTCATTTGCATGCTCCGTCACTCGAATGCTCTATATAGAGTCACTATAGCGATGTATTGCTACATATAGTCACTCTATGTATGCGTTGATTGGCTTGGAGAATTTAACTTGCCAACTATACTAAGGGAGGGAATTGAGCAGACGCAGTAAACTGCGCATCGGTTAGGATTTCCTGCTTCTCCGTTATAAAACATATCTTTCGGCAGGGCTTCACTGAGCGGCTGCTCAAGCACCTCCTCGTCGATGCAGCGCTATTGACCGGCGAAAGACACTCATTTGCATGCTCCGTCACTCGAATGCTCTATATAGAGTCACTATAGCGATGTATTGCTACATATAGTCACTCTATGTATGCGTTGATTGGCTTGGAGAATTTAACTTGCCAACTATACTAAGGGAGGGAATTGAGCAGACGCAGTAAACTGCGCATCGGTTAGGATTTCCTGCTTCTCAGTTATAAAACATATCTTTCGGCAGGGCTTCACTGAGCGGCTGCTCAAGCACCTCCTCGTCGATGCAGCGCTATTGACCGGCGAAAGACACTCATTTGCATGCTCCGTCACTCGAATGCTTATATAGAGTCACTATAGCGATGTATTGCTACATATAGTCACTCTATGTATGCGTTGATTGGCTTGGAGAATTTAACTTGCCAACTATACTAAGGGAGGGAATTGAGCAGACGCAGTAAACTGCGCATCGGTTAGGATTTCCTGCTTCTCCGTTATAAAACATATCTTTCTGCAGGGCTTCACTGAGCGGCTGCTCAAGCACCTCCTCGTCGATGCAGCGCTATTGACCGGCGAAAGACACTCATTTGCATGCTCCGTCACTCGAATGCTTATATAGAGTCACTATAGCGATGTATTGCTACATATAGTCACTCTATGTATGCGTTGATTGGCTTGGAGAATTTAACTTGCCAACTATACTAAGGGAGGGAATTGAGCAGACGCAGTAAACTGCGCATCGGTTAGGATTTCCTGCTTCTCCGTTGTAAAACATATCTTTCGGCAGGGCTTCACTGAGCGGCTGCTCAAGCACCTCCTCGTCGATGCAGCGCTATTGACCGGCGAAAGACACTCATTTGCATGCTCCGTCACTCGAATGCTCTATATAGAGTCACTATAGCGATGTATTGCTACATATAGTCACTCTATGTATGCGTTGATTGGCTTGGAGAATTTAACTTGCCAACTATACTAAGGGAGCGAATTGAGCAGACGCAGTAAACTGCGCATCGGTTAGGATTTCCTGCTTCTCAGTTGTAAAACATATCTTTCTGCAGGGCTTCACTGAGCGGCTGCTCAAGCACCTCCTCGTCGATGCAGCGCTATTGACCGGCGAAAGACACTCATTTGCATGCTCCGTCACTCGAATGCTCTATATAGAGTCACTATAGCGATGTATTGCTACATATAGTCACTCTATGTATGCGTTGATTGGCTTGGAGAATTTAACTTGCCAACTATACTAAGGGAGGGAATTGAGCAGACGCAGTAAACTGCGCATCGGTTAGGATTTCCTGCTTCTCAGTTGTAAAACATATCTTTCGGCAGGGCTTCACTGAGCGGCTGCTCAAGCACCTCCTCGTCGATGCAGCGCTATTGACCGGCGAAAGACACTCATTTGCATGCTCCGTCACTCGAATGCTCTATATAGAGTCACTATAGCGATGTATTGCTACATATAGTCACTCTATGTATGCGTTGATTGGCTTGGAGAATTTAACTTGCCAACTATACTAAGGGAGCGAATTGAGCAGACGCAGTAAACTGCGCATCGGTTAGGATTTCCTGCTTCTCAGTTATAAAACATATCTTTCGGCAGGGCTTCACTGAGCAGCTGCTCAAGCACCTCCTCGTCGATGCAGCGCTATTGACCGGCGAAAGACACTCATTTGCATGCTCCGTCACTCGAATGCTCTATATAGAGTCACTAGCGATGTATTGCTACATATAGTCACTCTATGTATGCGTTGATTGGCTTGGAGAATTTAACTTGCCAACTATACTAAGGGAGGGAATTGAGCAGACGCAGTAAACTGCGCATCGGTTAGGATTTCCTGCTTCTCCGTTATAAAACATATCTTTCGGCAGGGCTTCACTGAGCGGCTGCTCAAGCACCTCCTCGTCGATGCAGCGCTATTGACCGGCGAAAGACACTCATTTGCATGCTCCGTCACTCGAATGCTCTATATAGAGTCACTATAGCGATGTATTGCTACATATAGTCACTCTATGTATGCGTTGATTGGCTTGGAGAATTTAACTTGCCAACTATACTAAGGGAGCGGAATTGAGCAGACGCAGTAAACTGCGCATCGGTTAGGATTTCCTGCTTCTCAGTTATAAAACATATCTTTCGGCAGGGCTTCACTGAGCAGCTGCTCAAGCACCTCCTCGTCGATGCAGCGCTATTGACCGGCGAAAGACACTCATTTGCATGCTCCGTCACTCGAATGCTCTATATAGAGTCACTATAGCGATGTATTGCTACATATAGTCACTCTATGTATGCGTTGATTGGCTTGGAGAATTTAACTTGCCAACTATACTAAGGGAGCGAATTGAGCAGACGCAGTAAACTGCGCATCGGTTAGGATTTCCTGCTTCTCAGTTGTAAAACATATCTTTCTGCAGGGCTTCACTGAGCGGCTGCTCAAGCACCTCCTCGTCGATGCAGCGCTATTGACCGGCGAAAGACACTCATTTGCATGCTCCGTCACTCGAATGCTCTATATAGAGTCACTATAGCGATGTATTGCTACATATAGTCACTCTATGTATGCGTTGATTGGCTTGGAGAATTTAACTTGCCAACTATACTAAGGGAGCGAATTGAGCAGACGCAGTAAACTGCGCATCGGTTAGGATTTCCTGCTTCTCAGTTGTGAAACATATCTTTCTGCAGGGCTTCACTGAGCGGCTGCTCAAGCACCTCCTCGTCGATGCAGCGCTATTGACCGGCGAAAGACACTCATTTGCATGCTCCGTCACTCGAATGCTCTATATAGAGTCACTATAGCGATGTATTGCTACATATAGTCACTCTATGTATGCGTTGATTGGCTTGGAGAATTTAACTTGCCAACTATACTAAGGGAGCGAATTGAGCAGACGCAGTAAACTGCGCATCGGTTAGGATTTCCTGCTTCTCAGTTATAAAACATATCTTTCTGCAGGGCTTCACTGAACGGCTGCTCAAGCACCTCCTCGTCGATGCAGCGCTATTGACCGGCGAAAGACACTCATTTGCATGCTCCGTCACTCGAATGCTTTATATAGAGTCACTATAGCGATGTATTGCTACATATAGTCACTCTATGTATGCGTTGATTGGCTTGGAGAATTTAACTTGCCAACTATACTAAGGGAGCGAATTGAGCAGACGCAGTAAACTGCGCATCGGTTAGGATTTCCTGCTTCTCCGTTATAAAACATATCTTTCGGCAGGGCTTCACTGAGCGGCTGCTCAAGCACCTCCTCGTCGATGCAGCGCTATTGACCGGCGAAAGACACTCATTTGCATGCTCCGTCACTCGAATGCTCTATATAGAGTCACTATAGCGATGTATTGCTACATATAGTCACTCTATGTATGCGTTGATTGGCTTGGAGAATTTAACTTGCCAACTATACTAAGGGAGCGAATTGAGCAGACGCAGTAAACTGCGCATCGGTTAGGATTTCCTGCTTCTCAGTTGTGAAACATATCTTTCTGCAGGGCTTCACTGAACGGCTGCTCAAGCACCTCCTCGTCGATGCAGCGCTATTGACCGGCGAAAGACACTCATTTGCATGCTCCGTCACTCGAATGCTTTATATAGAGTCACTATAGCGATGTATTGCTACGTATAGTCACTCTATGTATGCGTTGATTGGCTTGGAGAATTTAACTTGCCAACTATACTAAGGGAGGGAATTGAGCAGACGCAGTAAACTGCGCATCGGTTAGGATTTCCTGCTTCTCCGTTATAAAACATATCTTTCTGCAGGGCTTCACTGAGCGGCTGCTCAAGCACCTCCTCGTCGATGCAGCGCTATTGACCGGCGAAAGACACTCATTTGCATGCTCCGTCACTCGAATGCTCTATATAGAGTCACTATAGCGATGTATTGCTACATATAGTCACTCTATGTATGCGTTGATTGGCTTGGAGAATTTAACTTGCCAACTATACTAAGGGAGCGAATTGAGCAGACGCAGTAAACTGCGCATCGGTTTGGATTTCCTGCTTCTCCGTTATAAAACATATCTTTCGGCAGGGCTTCACTGAGCGGCTGCTCAAGCACCTCCTCGTCGATGCAGCGCTATTGACCGGCGAAAGACACTCATTTGCATGCTCCGTCACTCGAATGCTCTATATAGAGTCACTATAGCGATGTATTGCTACATATAGTCACTCTATGTATGCGTTGATTGGCTTGGAGAATTTAACTTGCCAACTATACTAAGGTAGGGAATTGAGCAGACGCAGTAAACTGCGCATCGGTTAGGATTTCCTGCTTCTCCGTTATAAAACATATCTTTCGGCAGGGCTTCACTGAGCGGCTGCTCAAGCACCTCCTCGTCGATGCAGCGCTATTGACCGGCGAAAGACACTCATTTGCATGCTCCGTCACTCGAATGCTCTATATAGAGTCACTATAGCGATGTATTGCTACATATAGTCACTCTATGTATGCGTTGATTGGCTTGGAGAATTTAACTTGCCAACTATACTAAGGGAGCGAATTGAGCAGACGCAGTAAACTGCGCATCGGTTAGGATTTCCTGCTTCTCAGTTGTAAAACATATCTTTCTGCAGGGCTTCACTGAGCGGCTGCTCAAGCACCTCCTCGTCGATGCAGCGCTATTGACCGGCGAAAGACACTCATTTGCATGCTCCGTCACTCGAATGCTTTATATAGAGTCACTAGCGATGTATTGCTACATATAGTCACTCTATGTATGCGTTGATTGGCTTGGAGAATTTAACTTGCCAACTATACTAAGGGAGGGAATTGAGCAGACGCAGTAAACTGCGCATCGGTTAGGATTTCCTGCTTCTCCGTTGTAAAACATATCTTTCGGCAGGGCTTCACTGAGCGGCTGCTCAAGCACCTCCTCGTCGATGCAGCGCTATTGACCGGCGAAAGACACTCATTTGCATGCTCCGTCACTCGAATGCTCTATATAGAGTCACTATAGCGATGTATTGCTACATATAGTCACTCTATGTATGCGTTGATTGGCTTGGAGAATTTAACTTGCCAACTATACTAAGGGAGG